>NC_052510.1:59435273-59726019 GCF_014356525.2 Nilaparvata lugens | reverse complement strand
GAGTTTAATTGTGAATTAGGTTCTTATACATAGAGTGGTGGTTGTAATCCATCCTAACCTAAAAAAAAACGCATAACAAGTCTTTGCCATAGAATTAGCTGTACCCACAGTATGTTTGACATTGATAGTGATGAAGGTGTGTATGTCGTTTTCAGACATGAGCGGCAATGGTTCTAATGATCAGGAGCACCCATCCCACCTTCCCCCCTATCACGAAATAGATTCTAGGCCCCATTCACATCCCCACCCCACCATACAGCTCCCAACCATCATCCCCTAGAACATTTAATATAAACACCTATGAACCTCCATCCCCGACACACCCACACATCCGACCCTCGATCCTAGATATTGATACCGATACTGATTCACTGCCTTCATCCCTAACATCTGAAAGAAGTAGACCTCAATCAACCCCAGCCCAATCCTCAACCCCTGCCAATCAAGATCAGTTAGGTAGCTATGAAGAGAGGAGGATGATGTCATTTCTCAGGAGCAATGTCCACATCCAGAGACTCAGCATGCAGAACATAAGCTTACAAGTTGATGATGATGATGACAGTGATGAAGAGCCAGATCATTGTCATCATCTTGTGAGTGTATGCTCTGTGTGCAGGGAAGTGGATAACTCCTGCCTTCTCCTGCCATGCATGCACCTAGCATGAAAAATATGCAAGCATGCAAAATATGCTAGGAGCAAGAAAATATGCTAGGAGCAAGAAAATGCAGGTTCTGCCGCAGACGGATCGATGGCTGGCTCAATATCGAGCAAACTCTTTATAGTTCCCATTCCTACTGTGACTAGCCTAACCAAACCAACCTAATCCAACCTAACCTTTTCTAACCAAACCTAACCAAACCCAACCTAACCTATCCTAACCATTCCTTAACCTATCATACCATTTCAGAACCTAACCAATCATTGCTTTGTTAAAGATGGCTGAGAGCAATCTAATGGAGTCATCACAGTCCAATGGGGTCATCACAGTGATGATGGGTCCTGCTAATATAGTAATAATAAATATTATAGTAATATAGTAATTATTAACTTAATAAGTTAATAATAGAGTAATCACTAGAATGGATGAGCATTATAATCTATAAACAAATAAAAAAATTATGAAGGAGTGTAAATCCTTTTGGTACCATTCGGCTCCACAGAAAATAAATTTGAATTTTCAAAACTCTGTCTTTCTGTTGATGTTAAAGGGAACATTACCAAAAATTAATTGTGAGTATAAAAATAGTTTCTTTTTAAAGTGATAGACTGAGTATATTATCATCAAATAATCGTCCCACATGCAGCTCTAGTATTTATAGTAGTTTGAAGTATATCAATGTCCATGCCATACTGGATTATTAACAAATTGAGCTGGTCGAATAGAACAGAAAGTGTTGTATGAAGAGATATCAATGCATTATGGTAGTGTTATAAAATGTTAAAGTGGAAATAAGTGTCACAGTCCAGCCCCACATTGGCGCCATGTGTCACAGTCCAGCCCCACGTTGGGCGCCATGTGTCACAGTCCAGCCTCACATTGAGGCCATGTGTCACAGATCCGCTCCATGGGGAGGACATGTGTCATAATCTTACTCCATGGGGGACACACGGAAATATATAATTTGAATCATAAGACAATAAACTAAGATTATAACGTTCAACCCTGAGTATGATTTCTTCGTATAGTAGGTCTTACCTTGTGTTGGCAAATATTGCAGCCTATTTTGCTCTGTGGAGGGGGGTGGATGTACAGTAAAATACTATACAAATAGTATTTCCTATACAACTTTCACAAGATATAGACGTTTTATGTTCTTAAACCAACAGAACTATCAAGGGAGACATGTTTATGCAAATGGCATGCAAATATGAGCTTAAAGTCAACGAAACTGAGGCAGTTAAATGTAATTTCTGACAAGGATCCTCATGTTCTGTACCCTTCTATTGTCTGTGACAAGTCATCAGCTCATTGTATGTACAAGTTGTGTGCTGACTGCATGAATAAAAGCGTGCCAATTGAAGAATGTGATAGGGATTTAGAAATAACATGGGATGAATGGGTTACAAAAAAAGAACTCATGGAAAAGAAAAAAGACGGGGAACAAATCAAAATAAAAGTACAGATATCATCAAAAGAAGAATCAAAAGGAACTCTTGGTGACCTAATAATAAAATTTCAAGAGGAAATGAAACAGTTTACAAAGCATGTGTTTAATATCAAAATACAAGGTATAGTATACAAAGAAATCAAAGAACGAATTAGCAAGACAGAAGCTATAATCCATGCTGATTTTTCAGAAAATTTTTCATGTAAACTGAGTGAAGAAATACAGAGCTATCACTTTGGTGGGAGCAGAAAACAAGTTTCATTACACACAGGAATATTGTATCTCTATAATGAGAGCCCTATACCATTTTCTACTGTGTCACCCTCAAAAGACCATAGTCCACTAGCTATTTGGGCCCACTTGGATCCCATTCTAGAGTTTTTGAAAACAAATTATCCTGAAGTGACAACAGTTCATTTCTTTTCCGATGGACCTTCCAGCCAATATAAACAAAAAAATAACTTCTATTTATTTTCATCCATTTTACACCAAATGGGATTTAAAAATGGTACCTGGAATTTTTTTGAATCCTCTCATGGAAAAGGAGCACCAGATGGTGTAGGAGGTGCTCTGAAGCGGTTGGGCAATCATCTGGTTGCCCATGGTCTTGATATTCCTAATGCAGAGACATTTTATGAACTTGTGAAAGACCACACCCAGAAGATAAAACTTTTTTATGTTTCGGAAGCTGATTTATTGAAGTACACTGATAATCTACCTATTACTCCTCTAGCAACTATACAGGGTACAAGGCAGATCCATCAAATAATAACATTCAAAGAAATGGAAATGTTTTACAGGTCACTCTCCTGTTTCTGTGCAGAGAATGATTGGGCTTGTGAAAAACTCTGCAATTGTTTTTTTAAAGCACAGTTTGTATCTTTTGACAAACAGAAAGATGAATTGAAAGGAAAAAAGAAAAAGAGCCGTTATTACCAAATTTATGATTCATCGTCAGAATCAGAACAAGATATAACATTTCAAGAGACTGATGATGAAGATGCAAATCTCGAGGAATTGATTGAGAGAGGGGAGGAAGAACTTGAACCTCAATTGTTTGAAATCCCGTCAAAAACCAACATTGTCCAAGGAGCATTCATCATTGTAGAGCTGTTAGGTAAGTAACATATAATAATAATCACACTATTGTCATATTATGATAAAATGCAATTGAATAATTAATTATATTATCATCTGCTCTTTATAATTATCAGGTTGTCTACCAGAGTCAACAAACTTTTCTGCCGTATGTTATTCTGCTTTTCTGTTATTCCAGCTGTATGTCATGACACCAAGTTTATTTTTTTCATATGTTTTTAAAACAATCTAAGTAAACATCTACCTAATATACAATTTTTAATTGATTTAAAAGATGAAATTATTTTATAAATACATTTTTTTACAGGTGGGGCTAGGAAAAAATTGAAACATAAATACGCTGCAGTTGTGACAAAAGTGTGCCTGGAGGAAGAGGATGGGGACTATTCTGTCATGTTCTTGATCAAACAAGGCAAACAAGGCAACAGTTACATCGCCGATGAAAAAGATGAATCAATAATTGACTTGAAGCAAGTGAAAGTGATTCTACCACAACCAAAAATTGTGTTGAAAGGCTTACAGCGGGTTGTTTATGAGTTTCCTTTCAATTTGGAAAGGGAACTGGTGTAGGCCCAATGGTGGTGTTTTCATTATAGCCTAAAGAAGGATTTCATTATTGGCCTACTGTAATTTCTGCTTAATTTTCTCCCATACTTTTTATATTAACCTTTAAATTAATAAACTTTCAATTTTTCATCTTATTTAGCCTTTATTATATTAAATCCCTAAGCCCTAGTCAGGAGTGTTACCTTGTGTCATGAGTGTTACTTCATGTCATGAGTGTTACTCTAACAAAAATGGAAATTTTCTATTTAAATTAAAACAAAAATGAAATTTAAAACATATTATCGTATAAAATGGTAAATGTATGTACATCAAAACAATGTTTCAATACTAAATTTATAAGAGGTTTTATACAAATTTAAAAGTAGATCATTTTTTTTGCATACGGGTAACACTCCTGACACAAAACACTTAATATTTCTATTAAACTCATTCATTTTCTTCAAACTGGTTTTGCTAATGTTATATAATATTATTAGAAATAGTTAAAATTTGTAGTTTTATTATTTTTTTTATTAATGATTAAACAGTTCAATATTTCTCTGCGGTAACACTCATGACATTTTTTTGTGTGCCAATTTGAGAAATGATAAAAAAAAACAAGAAAAATTGTGTGAACACAAAAAAAAAATGATGCTGTTGCTGGAATCTCAAATAATTGGGTGAATTCATCTTTTTATTCTAGGTTATGTCTCTGAACTGATTTTAATAGGTCATGATAGAAAGCCCAATTCATTTTACAATGAATATTTTTAATAAGGCTTTTTGAATAATATATTGTTTTAGAAATTGTAATGTGTATTCCTTGGCTAGAATTCCATATGCCAAGAACATTGTTTTAGATATTGTCTAAGTTATATTGATATTGATATTCTAGGTTAGGTTATATCGATTATTGCACTGATATCAATATAGACATTGATATCAGTGCTGAAACAATGTTCTTGGCTTATGGAACTTCACCCTTACATAGCACTCTTATGGAAATTCTCAACATTGACATCCTATAGCTCAGTCCTACTCTTCAGAATCAAATCTTGCCTAGGCTACCTGACCTTGGTAATATAGTATTAATAACTACATAAATGAAATCCATTACTATTATGTCTCATTTGTAGGCAAGTGAATCATTATTCATTGAATAGGAAGTTTGGAAAATATGTAATAAGACAATGTTTTACATAGTTTCTCTTCTTATTTCTGTTCCAGGCATAGTGCATCGGCCCTTCCTGAATATCCACAGTGCAACCACGATGGCAAAACATTTCGCTGCAAGAAACTGAAGATGAAAGATATTCGTGAGTTCCATCAATCATTCTATAGAACTTCAAACAAAGTTGATCAGGATTCATTCATTCTGAAATGCATACAAGTATCTAAACCAAAAAGGGTCTCCACAACTAAAAAACGAAATAATGATAACATTGTCATCAGCTACTTTGTCAAAGTTTCAAATACTGACAACTTTAAACTTCAAGTCTGTGGCAAAACTTTCCTGAAAATTTTAGGTGTAAGTAGGTTCAGAGTGAACAGAATTGCAAAGAACTACATTCTTACAGGAGAAATGCCTTCTGAAAAAAGGGGTGGTGTTAGGAATGTTGAAAAACATGCAAGGAAGAAGGAAAAAGTTAAAGAGTTCATAGAAAATCTTAAGTGTGTTGAATCTCATTACTGCCGGAGCAAGAGTACCAGACAGTACTTGCCTTCTGAGTTAAACATTGTCAAGTTGATGAAGATGTATAATAGTAAAGCCGAGGACTGTGACAAAGTTAAAAGAACATTTTTTAGGAATATCTTTTGCCAGTGTTACAACATTGGCTTCAACACACCAGTCACAGATGCTTGTTCACGCTGTATTGAGTTGAAAGAAAAAATTAAATTGGAAAAAGATGTCAATGAAAAAAATAAATTGATGGTGCTTTTGAGAGTGCATAAGCTGAAGGGTAAAGCGTTTTTCAATAAGCTAAGAGAGGAAAAGGATGACATGCTAACTTTATCATTTGACTGTCAGAAAAATCTAGTCAATCCAAAAATCCCAGATCAATTGGCCTATTACAGCCGTCAACTCTACACTTATAATTTCACCATTGTACAAGGTTCTTCAACAAGTAAAATGAATAAGGACAACGTTTTTATGTATACATGGACAGAGAATGAATTTCCCAAAGGGTCCAATGAGATATGTTCAGCTGTGTATGATTGCCTGTCCAAAATCGACCTTACACCATACAAAGTAATTCGCCTTTGTGCAGATGGGTGTGGGGGACAAAATAGGAACTCGATTATGGTCAACATGTTGAGTTATTTCCTACTCCAGAAAGCTCCTCCTGAAGTCAAGAAGATTGAATTGATTTTTCCAATTCCAGGGCATTCATTTCTACCCCCTGATAGGGTGTTTGGGAGAATTGAAAAAGAGTTGAAAAAAATTCCTACAATATGCAATCCAGATGAGTATCTTAAGATATTCAGTGAACATGGAACTGTTCGAAAGCTGGGGGGGAACGACTGTTGGTCTATGACTGGAAAAAAGAAGCAACCGATAATCTGAAAAAAGTTGGATCCTGGCATTTCAAGTTCTCCCTCACAAAACGTTTTATTTTCACAAGGAACAATAGTAAAAATAACATACTTGTGAGGGGTGAGCCAAATTATAACAGTGATGTGCAAAATGCTCGATCTGTAATGAAGGCAGGGAAGAAATTAAGCACAATGAGACCATTGGTTTTGAATCGAGGACACCCAGTAAAGCAAGCAAAAATAAAAGACATTGCACGTTGTTGGAAAAACATTTTGGTGAACAGTGGCAGAATAGAGAAGATTTGACCTTTTTTAAAACATTGCTTCACAATCAAGCACCAGAAAATGAGGACAACCATGAAGACGAAGATGACGATTCTCAAGTAATATTATGCTGTGAGCCATCAAATCAAGAGGAAGGGATTGAGTTGATCATTTAAGTTTTAATTGCACTGATTTGAAATTTTAACAATAAATAAAAATGTTCTTTTTTTATTCTCACTTATTTATTTATTTCATTTATGTTTCCCACCTGAAACAAATCCTGATAAAACAGTGATTTTACAAAGTCTTATTTCAGCTTACTTGTACCAAAAACTCACTTTTTACGAAGGTATCATGGCAAAACTCACTTTTTACCAAGGTATCATGGCAAAACTCTCTCTTTGCCATAGTATCATGCCAAAACTCACTTTTTGCAAATTTAAAATCACAATTTCTAGAAAACTGCTGCCTGAAAGTGGAAAACAACCATTTCAGAATGTTTTTGAGGTTATTTGTCATCAGAAAAATACATAATCATCATAGAATCAAGGGAACTGCAATTACAAAAGGTTTTTTCTTATTCCTGTGAAATTAGCGAAACTGCAAAAAGTGAGTTTTGGAATGGAACGCCTCAAATAAGATATAAAGTGAGATTACCTAAATCGACAAGCAACAGCAAGTCGATACCGAAGCTGCATGCAAATAAATGCATATTATCAATGAATTGAAAAGCACATGGTAAAGTTTCGTGCTATACAGCTAAAGAATAGTGTACTAGTCTGTGATATTTTATCTTGATATATTTGTTCTTATTTTGTTGTATATGTTTTGTTGCTCTATATATTTTCCATATTTAACTGACTTTAATATTATTCATACAATATATGTATCAAATTTTTTATGGCGTGCCATTCATTTTATTCCCCAATACCACAGAGTACAAATCTCATATCTATTTATTAATTATCAGTATTAAATTATTAAGAGAGTTACCATCCAATTTTATCAGTAATAGAACAAACTGGTTTTCACAGCCATATACTGTATTGTTAATTAAATCTCTGGAAATAATACTTTCCAGAAATTTCTATAAATTGTCCAAGCAATGAATTGCAAGAGCTCCTGAGTGAGCCTATAAAGATTTTAGCAAAATTGTATTCTAGAAAACCACGACCAGATTTATATAATTTAACTCTCATGCTTTACCGATTGCAGCCAAGCCGAGGCAAATCGTTATTCATTAAAAAAATAACGTCAGATAAACATGGCTATACATATGCGGTATCATTGATCTACCTCCTACTCTCACAACAGATGGGAGCACGACGCAGGCACGGATGCTGATTATGCAAAGGACGTTGGCGAACCGGCCAGGATTTCAGGATTAGAACGATGGCCAAGGTCCCTAAGGCTGAAGGTGAAAGGATAATCAAAAAGCGATCGAGCCTGACAGGTCGCGCACGCGTAGTAGCCCAGGAGATGAGTGGTGATCTGGGTCGATTCAAGCGGTTCTTGGAGGCCTCGCACCGCAACGTGAAATGGGCGAAAGCAGTCTCCCGCGAATTTAAGAAGGCCTATCTATCAGTGAACGGCTTGATAGACGAAAGTAAGCTGCCTAACAAGCCTGATGTCGACGTATTCGTGCCAGGCAAGCACAATGCTACGATGTTCCGTGAGACTAAAAGAGAAATTGAGGATGTGCTCAAGGTATTCACGGTGGCACCTGTACTCGAAGATGATCAGAGTGTCTTGCCCAATGATGACGAGGCGGTCACTCCTTGCCTAGAGTAAAGAACGAGCGGCTAATCAAAGCAGTCACTCGAAATGCCTTGTTGTAAAAAGTTGTTCTAATTCTTATAATTGTGTATTCTGTAGAATAAGTGAAATGACCCCCGATGACACTGATGCTCAGTACGTAGAAGACTTCACAGAAAAGAAAAACAGATACCACAAGAGTATCTCCGACCAACAGGTCGCCACTAATCTGAGAGAAGTTATCATAGTAGTTTACCATTTTATTCCAATGAGTCAGAAGGAAATTTCAACCCATGATATCTCAAATCTATTACACTCTATGCCCATGGACACTAATTTATCAGTTAGAAGGAAAATTGATCTAGACCTCAATTATGAAAACGACATCCATATAAGTGAAGTCCTAACATTAATTAATAATACAGATAGCGCCATCAAAGGTATGGTTATTAAACCAAACTCTCCACATTACAAATTTTTCCATCCAGTGACAGTGGTTTCGCCACATCAAATTTCTAGTGATGTTCGCTCCATCATTGATTCTCAAATCGCGGCATTAAATACGTCTAAAACGCCCATTTAATTCCAGTTCACCCCCTGAGGCTTGTCCTGTCAATGATACGACTGCACCCAATCCCCCATTGATCGTAACGACTGCCAATAGCAAACGCGAGCGTAAGGCTTCTTTGCATAAGCATCGAAAATAGACAGGACGCATGCGCAAAATATTACCATTTCAACATTACCATAATGCACATAATTGCTGCCAATTTTCCTATGTTTGACATTATTTTAATTATGGATTACACCCGAACCCTTTTGATTATAGGCTTGTTCCTCCCTAAACTCGCGTATGTTGATTGCAATTGTAATAAATTATCCTCACGGCTCAATACATTTATGACCCCAGACCTTGTAGCCATGTACGATGGTGAGGTTAGTGCACCAGTAACTTTAGATCTAGGTACTTGAGCTCGCATGTGTAAAGGCGCATTTAATTCATCTTTTCAAGATTTCCTACGTGGACATACTGCTTACGATGAAGTGCAATCAATTGGCCGAGGTGTTGGATCCATGATCGGAAAGCGTAGGAAAAGGTTAGTCCCCCTAATAATAGGTGCTGCTGCTGTAGACGGTATTGGAGTATCAATGGTTGGCATCATTTGGAACTGGTTTACTATTGATGATTTGCAAAATCAGATTCTTGAAATGCGCATGATTCTTAAAATAGTTGAGGCACATTCCTCAAAATCAGTCGAATATATAGCCTATATGTAATATGTTTAAGTTGAAAGATAACATCACCGAACTGGATCTGCGTATATGCAAGACTTCATTGCGACTGGTGGCCGAGATCATCAATACTAAAATGCATGCTAAAGTGAGTTCCATTTTAGACGCCATCCGAAGCGGAACGATCAATTCCGCATTAATACCACCTGAGATGTTGACGACGTTATCGAGAAGTTTTTAGGAATGAAAGATTCCATATATGTAGACAACCCATTGTTGTTTTATACTTATGCTCGCATACATGTTGATATGTCCACCGTATTAAGTCTAGGTTACTTTCGTGCCATAATCATAGCCCCATATATTAAATCGGCTCTTACTTCTGCAGGTGTAGCTTTTGCCTTTCGATTAAACAATTATACTGATGTTGTATCAGCTGTTGGACCGACCCATATAGGGATAAATGTTAGGCGAGACTTGTCGGGATGCTTGTACCATAGCAACACTTACTTATGTTCAGAGGTTACGGCCTCAATACCAATATTTGATACACTTGATATCAAGGAGTTCTACGAATATCAAGGCATAGTTGTATCAACCACTAAAGACGTGGTTTCCTATTCCGATTTGTATGGTAATACACATTCAATTAATGGTCCAGTAATATGTGACTTGACTAATGTACGACGTGTAACTATTAAGGGCTACATGGCATACTGTACCCACAACTTGGTTAATTAAAGATAGCATTTTGGATGAGAGAATCTCTACCGGTGACATCCATGTGAAAAATTATGATAATAATTTAATGCCATTACACACCTGGATATATCATCAGGAATATAATGAGTGGTATTCATCAGAATAGTCATCCCAAATGTTATATGAATTAAATAAATTTAAGTTAATTAAATTAAATAGTAAGAATTGTCATTATTTTGCTACTTCTAGTAGCTTCCTAATTCGTCTGGCATTAATGCACCCATACCAAACTTTCCAACACACGTAGTGCCCTACGTTCTATAAGCATTTGTGATACAAGCGAGGTCGCTGAAAAAAATGAAAGTAACACACGGTTTAACGTGTATACAACTCATATGTGTATACACATTGGTACAGTATATTTTACAGTGGACTTATCTTACACTCCCTCCTGGAAGTCCACGATACGTAATATTTTCGAATCTTCAACATCCTCTATCTAGACAATTAGATAACAGGGGGGGGGGAACTCTAGTTGATGCATACACATGTAAACTTTCTTTTTCAAACTGTTAATGATGTCCCTTTCGTTCATCTGAGCTTGTATGTACTTTTAAATTACAACTGGAACAATTTTTTATGCCATTTGAATAACAAATGCATAGAAAATACACGCAAAATAATCTGAAATTCTTTCACAAATTCTAATGACTAGTAAGACTAAGATTAAAAAATATTACCTGAAATTCTTTCACAAATTCCTATGGCTAGTTATACTCTGTTGTCGAATATTAAAAAATAAAACCTACAAAATAATCTGAAATTCTTTCACTTATATTCTAATGACTAGTTTGATTTGAACTGCTCGATAATTACATCTATCACATTACCTTATCACATGCAGATAATTTTAAACAGTAACCTGAACATTCTGAACAAAGTTGCTCCACTCCACCTTTGAGGGCGCCAAGTAGAATGCCGGAGAAACCTTGGCTCCACAGGGGCACTGACACCCTGCAATAAAAAGAAAATATATCAACAAATTTTTACATAATTTATATAGTCCTAAATAAACCCATAACATTATTTTAATAATAAAAAGATTAGTACATCTTTGGTAGAATCTTGTATACAAAAAGAAATATGCTACACTGTTTTTTTCTTTAGGTTTTAGGGCTACTTTTGATGTAAATATAAATTTCAGTACCCTTTTAAATTATTTTGTCACATGTTTCGGACATTAAAGCCATTTTCAAGTCAAGTCTTGTCTAAATCTCTTAATAAAAATATATATCTCAGTACCCTTTTAAATTATTTTGTCACATCATGTTTCGAGCATTGAAGCCATCCATTTTCAAGTCAAGACATGTGACAAATATAATTTAAAAAGGTACTGAGATTTATATATTTATATTCAATATGCTACACATATGAACAGCAATGAGTTACATTTGATTAGGGTTTCACTAGTGAGATAACTTTTGTTGACGGTGAAAAATGAATGAGCGTCACCGTTAGATTGAATGAAAGTACTATAGTGAGGACAACGTGTATCATGATATACAGAGTGTTTCAGAAGTAGTGTCGAACATTTTAGGGTATTGTTCTTGGATGATAGGATAAAATGTTCGACACCACTTCTGAAACACCTGTATAATGTGTATCAATGAATATAATATCAAGTAAATAAATGAACAACCTAGTTCCTCAATGATGGTTCAATAAATAAGTAGTTGCGACGTGACATCTCAACTATTTTTATTACATTACTTGTTTTCCAATAATTAAGGAGATGGTCATTACCATCTTACCCATTATCCAGGTGAATTAAATCAAGTATCTTTATTATATCCTATATATTAAGCGAGCAATTTCTGTATGTCTGTTTATATTTTTATATCTGGTTATTTATGTTCAACGGATCTCGAAAAACGGCTCTAACGATTTTCACGATCATTTTACAGAATTGTGTTCTGTTTATAATAAATAAAAATAAAGAGTAAAGCTCGGTGCCCCGATATTTAATTATTGAACGGCGATGAATAATTTATCAATAATTAAGGACAAAGCCATTACCAACTTAACCATAGAATAGAATAGAATAGATTTTATTCCTTTAAGCAAATATATTACACAATCGGAAATGTCACAATGTTCAAAACATGCAAAAATAAAAAACAATCAAAAACACTGACTATCATATGATTAATTCAGCTCATACATAAATAATGTAACATTACACAACAATATATGTAACATTATTTATGTATGAGCTGAATAATCATATGTATATATATATAATTATATGTATATATATAATTAATCATATATAACATTACCATATAATATATAACCATATGTTACCATATAACATTAACATATATATATATATATATATATATATATATATATTATATATATATATATTATATATATATATATAATATATATAACTCAAATATATTTCACTAAAATTATTGCCAAACTAATATTATAATCTAGCTGAATGGCATTTCCAAACCACTTCATTAAATTTATCAAAGAGTGATGCATCATTTTTCTCTAAAATCAAGGAGACTAACTTACCCATAATCCAACTGAATAAGTCAAGAATGATTGAGTATCTATGAATGAATCGTATCAAGTAGCCTACATAAATAAACCACCAGACCTCAAAGATGTTTTAATAAATAAATGGTTGTAACATTTTCAAGTGGTTTTACTACATTGATTACCAAATTAACCATAATCCAGCTGAATGACATTTTCAAGTATCTTTATTAAATTGATTATTGAACAGTGATGGATCATTAGGCTATTCAATAAATAAGGAGATGATGGTCATAACCATGTTACCCACAATTCAGGTGAAAACATTTTCAATGAAAATTTCAACCCCTACATTGAAGCTGCTATAATAAATCATTTCAAAGAGACTTCAATGGTCTACAAACCTACGATAAGTAGGTACTTTTGTTAGTATTTTTGATTCATTTAATTTCTATTTATTATTATTTCACTTACATTACATTTCTTGTTTTTTAACACTTCTTCATACTTAATTCTTAAAATACATTTTTGGATTGTATAGTGTATGATTGTAATGTGTGAAGGAGGCAAAATGGAGTTTTACCTGTTGCCTCCATGAGTAAAATTATTTATTTATTTATAAGCATCAGTTTTTATGATGCATTGTTGAAGAGTTATAAGCCCTGAAAGAGCAAAAAAATGGATAAAACCCTGTTTTTTTAACAATCACACTCCTTCAAGAGCGAATATCTCGGCAACTGTTGCTTTATTACACTAATTATTGAACAGCGATGTATCATTCTTCATTAATTTACCCATAATCCAGATGAATGTCATTCTCAAATCGTTTTATTATAAATCAATTATTGAACGGCTATGGATCTCTTATTAAGGAGAATGTCATTACCAAATTAACCATATTATAACCCAGTTGAATGACATTTTCAAATCGCTTTATTACATCAATATTAATATCGGGGACCGAGTTTCGCTCTGGAGTACAAGAGCATAAAAAAATTATTACGAAAGAAGAAATTATAATAACATTCATACAGAAATGTTCTATATAATCACAGTAAATTGAGATTAATTCCCAGATGAATGCAAAAATTTCCCTCACAAAGCCGGTTAAATTTCAATCCTGATTAACTTCACGTGAACCAAATCAGAGAAGACCATTTCAAGATGAATCTACTGGAATTAATCAGGATTGAAAATAACCTGGTTTTTTTGCAACCGGCACTAAGTACCTGATTGAATGATTACAAAAGTTGAACAGCTGAGTCATAATTTTGACACAGTCCCACACTCATGAACTCGCTTACCCACTTCCATCACCAACAGACGACGAAATAATTATTAGAAGCTGTGTTTCCATGTATGAATAATAATTATCCTTTTAATGTCCTTCAGCGAGTTTTCCAGGGATGAGACCTAGTGCAATCGAATCTTTATAACGGGTGTTTCAAAAAGGACGCACATCGAAGTGTGAGGGAATATATTTTCTGTATAGGGAATATTTTGTTCCCCCAAATAACAGTTGGTTCTTCAGTGCTCATTGTTGAACCGGCATGCACCATTTTACATTTACTAGTGCTTGTTAGTATTCATTTGTAATCTGTAGTGTCTGTGTATGTTCAATTATGGTTTTTTTCAAAGGATGAACGTGTGTTTATTATTGAAAGTTATTTCGCATATAAATCTTACGAGCGAGTGAAAGACGAATTCAGGTTGAAATTTCCCAATTCTGCAGTACCTAATAACGCCACAATAACGCGTCTGATCGATAAATTTCGTGAGACTGGAAGTGTTCAGGATCGGAAAAGCACAGGTCGACCGTCAGTGTTAACAGAACAAGTTCTAGACAATGTGAAACAACGTTTGACTACGGTACCTCACCCAGGAAATCACTTGGAAAGTTATCTGTACAGGCTGGATTGTCACTATCTTCCACTTTCAGGGCTACTAAAAAATTGAATCTGCGTCCTTACCGCATCGGAGTCGTTCATGAACTGAAGGATGTTGACCATGGGAAACGTATACAGTATTGTCGTTGGATACGTTCTCTTGTGAATATGGTTAACAATAATTAATAGGTTACCTTAACAATTATTAATACTTTAAAAAGTAAGGTTTTTAATAACAATCATCATACACTTGACGGTATAATTTAATACAGCATACTTATAATTACTTTAATAACTTAATGTAATAACTAAACTTTCTCAAACTTCCATGTGCGTCCTTTTTGATACATTAGGGTCATCCACAAGGCCTTTGTTCCTGACCTCTCCCTGCAACCATCTCAGTCTCCATAACTCCCTTGCACTTCTAATTTCCTCTTGCTCGTCAAGTCTCAAGTATCTTCTTGACTTGAGGCGCCTTGGTGGAGGGTTAGCCAAATCTCTAGAGACTGGGAAATGAACTTGTTCTTCTTCTCCAACCTTCTGAGATCTGGAGGCATGATGTTACTAAGCACAGGCAACCACTCAGTCTCTGTTGGTCTCAATGTCCCACTAATCTTCCTCATAGTTTCATTGAAAACTGTATCAATTTTCTCAACATGTCTGCTGTGAGCCCAGACAGAAGAGCAGTACTCCCCTGTACTGTACAGAAGTGCAAGACTTGATGTTCGAAGGGAATTCATGTCACAACCCCAGGTTGTTCCCGCAAGTTTGCTGATGATATTTAGCCTTGTCTTCAGTTTATCTCTCAACCCCTGCAGATGTTGTCGATATGTGAGGGATCTATCAAGTCTGACTCCTAGGTAACGGGGAGCTTCCTGATGAGATATTCTTTTGCCACATAACCTGAGATCAATTGTCTTTTTTGCATGCTGGTTACTGAGATGGAATATTGTTGAGACATTGTTCCTGGCACCCAGCTGAGACGTAGAGAGTGGTGTGGCCTTTACCGGTTCAGGACGCAGGTGGGAAGGTGTGCTGAGCTGATCACAGCATGGGGATACACATCTGATCCTCTGTGCCAATGTGGACAAATCCAATCAATGAACCACCTAATATCTGAGTGTCCACAACACTCCTATCATGGAGGGCTGTCGGCCCTCCATGATGCTGGAGAAGATGCGTGTCAGTGGCTCCAGAGCGTTCTAAATTCTATTGGTATTTGAAATATTGAGTGTAAAATTATGTTTTTCTTCTAATTTTGGCCTATGTATACATATGCATATATATATATATATATATATATATATATATATATATATATATATATATATATCATACACTTGACGAATTGAAGGCTTATATTGAAAGAGAGATTAAAATCATTTCTGAGCAAACACTACGAAAAGTGGCTGCAGTGTTTGAACCTGCATTACTAGTGGAGGAAGCCATTTTGAACATTTATTGTGAAGTTTTAAAGGTAATTTGAATATAATAAAGGTAATAATTTAATACAGCATAACTTATAATTACTTTAATAACTTAATGTAATAAATTCACTTTCTCAAACTTCCATGTGCGTCCTTTTTGATACACCAGTTATCATAGACCTACTATGTTCTGAATTTCATGAGAATCGTTAGAGCCGTTTTCGAGATCCGGTGAAATACAAGCATATAAACAGAAGTTTCAAAAAAATATTTCAAAAAAAGGGTACTGAGATTTTTATTTTCTTTATATTTATATTACAAGTAGCCCTATACAGAAAAGAGATAAAAAACAGAAGTTGCTCGTTTAATAGTATAGGATTGAACAGCGATGGATCATTCTTGATTAACTTACCCATAATCCAGCTGAATGAACCAATCTTGGAGCTGCACTTGGGACAGTAGATTTTGCCCTGCTCCGACTGAATAGCAGCTTTCATCCAGGTCATTGGCTCCACAAAGTAGGTCAGGTTGCACAGCGACTTTTCCGGCTCAACAGGAGGCCAGTTTTCAGTTTTCCACGAAGGCTTTTCCCTGGCAGCGTGAGGTACTATGTTGCTGGCTGATGCTACAATACGCCTACAAAATTAAAAACAAATTATTATTTTAAACAAATTATAATTATTATCAACAAATTATTCCCATTCTCATTTACTTTTAGGGCTACTGAGATTATTGAAAAACACAATAATAGTTCATAATCATTATCATCGTCGTCGGTAATTCATTTCTTTGCGCACAGTACATTTGTCACATTTATATTCTCATTATTACTCTTTGTACTTTGTAATTTTCAATTTGTTTGTATATCAAACTTTATTGTTTGTGTTTTTGTGATAAATAAAGTTTCTATCTAAAGCTGCGTACAGATATACGCGCCTCCAACCCGCTCCGCGTACGCTCTGCCTTCGTTCCGCCATCGCTCCGCCCCCGCTCTGCACTCGCACCGATCATGAACGTTACGGGAAATGTTAGCTTTTCTCGTGTTCCACTCTTGCTCCCCGGTCGATCATCAATCGCTCTGCTCGAGTGACGTTCGGTTGCGGAGCAGAGCGAAAGTCTGTACGCACCTTTACGTATTTATTAGGCTTTTCAAGCATGTTCCGGCGTCCATCTCTTCCTCGGTCTACCAATACCTATTGCCTATCTGTCTATTGGCTTGTGGAGAAGAGCATTTAATGGGTGACGGTCTTGTGGCACTTCAAGGACATGATCTAACACTTATGTTTTTATGAAACTCAAAACTGGATGGACATCACAATAATATTAATAATATCAATACAAAAAATATTAATTTTTTAATAATTTTGGTTGTACATCACAATAATAATTATGGAAAAAATTTAAAGGGTACTTGATAACTTTTATTGTTTAAATACTTATTGTATATAGTAAATGCTCGTTGATCAATGATCATTCTAGAATTATGTAGGCTTAATTGAAGGAAAATAGTGCGAGAGAGAATCTTGAAATTCATTTCAAAAACGTTATATAATTTAAAAATCAATAATCTTACCTGCATTTCCTGCATCGATACACTAATGGATCAGGCCTGACAGTGATCAAAGCCGGATCTGGTTTCACCACATCCAAACAGTCTTGAGGAAGAATTTTCACTGAAAAATAATAACAAACTTATTACAAAAAAATCTTCATAGCTATGAAACTGAAGCAAAAGTACTGTTATTGAAGAACATAATAACTAAAGTCTGTGAGATATCACTTTTAACATGAAGAGGAGAAACCCATTTCTCCTTCCACAGTGTGTAGCATAGACACAGACGGACATCCTGCGCACAATTAGATGCGCCGTGTCATTTTACTTCACCTTCTTGTGATGAGCACATCTCCGTAACATACACAAACCAATATACCTGCTGACCAGTTAACGACTTGGAACATTGCCAGCAATAGCTGGAGAGGAGTGTTGTCTCTCACACAGACACAAAAGAAGGAGAATGCTGCTAGGTAGTGGGGGTGATTAGTGGAGGATAGAGCATCGGACCGGACATCTCCGTCTTCGAGAAAGAGCCGTGATAAAAGTAAT
Source organism: Nilaparvata lugens (assembly GCF_014356525.2). Lineage (NCBI taxonomy): Eukaryota > Metazoa > Arthropoda > Insecta > Hemiptera > Delphacidae > Nilaparvata > Nilaparvata lugens. The sequence continues at coordinate 59,707,810 of NC_052510.1, read as the reverse complement.
TTCTCACGGACTTTAGTAACTTCCTAAAATTGATAATTTTATTGAACATGATACAAGCTACTTCATATGAAACAAGAAATATTTTTAACTTTGATTGAAGAGCATTCAGTAGCATTCTGGAATGAAATAACATTAATAATTTCATCTTACATGAACTTAGCCAACTGAACTTATAAGAAACAAACAAGTTTTGTTTGTAGAACATTTAGTGAATTTCACAAATCCTTGATTAAGAGATAGTTAGCAAGTTAACGCATGAGAAAAGGTTATGCAAGTTGAGATAGTTATGCAAGTTAACGCATGAGAAAAGGTTATGCAAGTTGAGATAGTTTTGCATGTTAACGCATAACTAATAAGTTGGCTCACTCTCTAATTCTATTTGTTTTATCTTATCAATGAATTTTCCTGATTTGGATAGCAGACTAAAGAATGATTTTTCAAGAATTCGTCTGCAGTGAAATTTACCTTAATTGGTTAGGATGGGAAAAGCATTGATAAAATAAGGAATGTCAACAGTTTGAACATAATCTCAATCAAGTATATTTAGAGAATCGCAGTATAATATAATATTATAATGTGATTCTCTAAATACTTGATTACTTTATCCAATGATTTGTATATTTTAGACGTGCTCTAAAAAATGCATGATTTGCCTGGTTTTACATTGATCTTATGGGACATCAATCAGGGTCATCAATCACCCACTTAAAAAAAAATCATGAGTAATTCCCGGTTTTCCAGAGAAATATTTCCAATATTCCAGGTGGAGTATACGCGGCATTTGAGGAATAAGATACATTCGTGAAGAATTTATTATGGAAATCTTTACTTTGATCTTTCATGACGAATTGCGAATAGCGTATTTAAATTTCCAAACATATTGATAATTTTTGACACTAGTCTATTTTTGTGAGGAATTAATACGTTCTTTCAACTACTCATGTGTGTAGAGTGCTTTCGGACAGGGTCCATTTTCAACACTCAGTGAGTAATTAAAAAACGAAAAATGTCTCACAAAAATAGACTAGTGTCAAAGTTATCAATACATTTGAACATTTATTATGTATTTATACTTTTTATGAGTCATACTTTTACTAATGGGGTAAACTTTTACCATATATATGTATGATCAGTACCATAGCCGATTCCGACGAAAATCTCATTCCGAAGAGAATGAAGCCATCAAAATACTTAATTTTGGAATTTAATTGATTTATATCATAACTAAAAATATGATCATTTCAAAATATAGCCTCATATAAGCGAGCGTCAAATTTTTTCACTGTTACTGTACACTTCTTAACTAAATTAATTGAAATTCATGAAAAATTCATGAGTAATTGGAAAAATTCATGGTATTTTTCCGGGCTAGTAAAATCATGAGGAATTCAAGGTTCTCCCGGTTTTCCCGGTAGGTGGCCACCCTGTCAAATCAATATGGACGAATACTACTCCTAAAAAGCTGGATGACATACTAATAGGAGATGAAACAACATGCTTGAATCTCCCTGCTGCAATCTCTAATAAATTGAAGATATAAAATTGAGGTAATGTTCATAGATTTGATTTCTACTAATAAATAAATAAAAAAATACTCCACAATTCACCTTTCCTGACTTTATCGGCAGCAATCGCCAATCTGTACATGCGAAATTGGGCATTACTGCGATCTATATGATAGCACATTCGCTCATATAGTTTCAACTGCGCTTCAAATCCTCTATTCGGCCCAACAAAACGACGCTGCTTCTTAACCCTATCAACAAAAAACATAGATACTAGTAGTTCTGTGAACAGTAGACCTCACGCAGTATTCTCATCCACAAGTACCTGACTGAAACTATAGACCTTATGGAAATACAGCAATAGACTGGCTTCTCCACACATCTGTGTAATCACTTGTCAGCTGATTTATGATGAATAATTCTATAGTCTGATTTTTTACTCTGATATTGGCGTATGAAGGAGGCTCATTTTTCCTTTAATATTATCCTTGAAATGCAAAATTTCCAAAAACCTTGTATATACGTCGACGAGCAATTAAAAAAGGAACATACCTGTCAAATTTCATGAAAATCTATTACCGCGTTTCGCCGTAATTGCGCAACATATAAACATTCAAACATTAAGAGAAATGCCAAACCGTCGACTTGAATCTTAGACCTCACTTCACTTGGTCAGTTAGAAAATTGTCACCCAAGTTGTCAATGAAATTGGAAAAAATAACAATATATCCTCAAGATTATAATGAGCATTCTAACACAGAGCATATTGTTCAGAGCATACAAACTTACCGTACAGAAAAGATAGCATAAAGACGATATTCCACGGTATACTGCGTTTATGTTCTAAAGTTGACTGTCAACTCAAGCCGATAGTCCAAGTTGTAGTTTTTCGGAAGCTATGGCTCAAATACTGAGCCATTCTTGCAATCTCATCCGGTCAAACCAAGTGATTAATATAAAAGTAGTTCTAGTCGACAGTAATCGGCTTAAAATTTGGAACATAACTAACATGGGAATCTACTTATGCTATATTTTCTCTATAGTTATTCAGATTGAGGCTCACATTATACTAGCACTAATTTATTAAAATTGGTGTAGCTATCCTTGTCTATCATTCGACAAAGCAGATAGCGATATCCTTTTCTATCTCTGCAATGTTGCCAGAACCTAACAATGTACAAATGTAATTACATAATTGGCAAAATACGAAGATTCAATCATTGAAAAGTATATTTTTTGATGAATGAAATATGATTGATTATTTCAACCAAGAATAAACAGATTGTGCTGTTTCCAAAGTTTCAGTTTAAACTGGATTAAATCCATATCAAGTATCGTTCGTTATAAGAAAAAGAAAGGAATATGTTTTGAATTAAGATTAATCTAAGATAATAATAATAACTTTATTCTCGCAAGAGAAAGCATAAACAATAAATATTGGGGCACCGAGCTCCGCTCTGGAGTACAAAAGCATATAAAATGTATTACGAAAGAAAACATTATAATATATTTATAATTTATACAGGAAGGTTCTATCTATTCACAGTGGATTGAGATTAATTCCCAGAGGAATGCAAAAAATTATCTCACAAAAGCATGTTAAATTTTAATCCAAATCAGAGAAGACCATTTCAAAAAGATAGCTTATCAGATTGGTTCTACTGGAATTAATCGGGATTAAAATTTAACCGGCTCTTGTACAACCGGCACTAAGTACCTGATTGAATGATTACAAAAGTTCAACAGCTGAGTCATAATTTTGTCTCAGTTCCACACACATGCACTCTCTCACTCTCTTCCATCATCAACAGACGACAAAATTTCCAGCTGTTTTTCCAAGGACGTATTTATCATTTAAATATCCTTCAGCGAGTTATCCCAGGGTTGAGACCTAGTGCAATCGAATTTTTATATCATAAACCTACTTTCTTCCATATTTCGTGAGAATCGATAGAGCCGTTTTCGAGATCCGGTCACATACAGATATATAAATATCTAAACATATAAACAGAAATTGCTCGTTTAATAGTATAGGATTACAGAAAATGTAAACAAACTGAACTGTTTTTGTTATAATATGGTTCATTTTGAGTTCAAGCCACCAGCTGATTATATTTAGTTTAAGCTTTGATTGTGCAAACGTCCCTAAATATTACATCAGATATACATTTATCTTCTATGGAATGCAGTGGCAAGACGGAGAACCGGCAACGCTGTCTCCCATTTCTCCACATCAAGTGGTAAAGAGGACATTATTGTACAAACTTAGCCACGTCAACAAATAGTCATTCTATTCTATTTTCCTCCACTGTGGACCTTATTAAAGAAAATGGTTGCCAAATTCATATCATTGGAATTGAAAAAATAACTTTACCCTTATCTCATTATGGTTTATGGTTATCGTTCAAAGCATGCAAGTCACCAGACAATCAAAAAAAAAGATCTAAAAAATATATAAATATAATACGAGATAATTTGCGGGGCCAGTCACCAAGGTTAAATTTTACATCAATATGAAAGTAGACTGAATAATTTTTAGTGAATCACCAATGAAGGAAACTTACATCTCATAAGCTTCTTTGAATGGCAGCTGGTATTTTTTCATAAAATATGCGATAACGATAGTTGCGCTCCTTGAAACACCGAAATAGCTGAAAAAAGAAAAAGAGATTGATATTGAAAGCGAAATAAAATGTAGATTACAATGGGCCAGGAACGTGCTCAAGAGAGGAGAAGAGTCCAATCTGAAAAAGTTTTAGCACCCAACCCTCCAGGAAGAAGACTAAATAACATTCTTGTTTCAATGTTTGATGAATTTCAGCATCAATTATTTTATGTGTGCTTGATGTATATTGACGATGTTTGAAGAATAAATTTAACTTATTGAAGGCTGGAGTTATGGGCTCTCCATGTCAGTCTTAACCTTATGCCACCTTCTCTAACTGGGTCTGCTACCACCGTAAACAAAGCCTTAGTGCATTCGTGTGACGTCAGCACAGGTAGGGCTACTACACCAATAAAAATTCGTTTATTTCAGCTGATCTATATCAGCTAGAGTTCGTATTGGTGTAGGAGTCCTACCTGTGCTGACATCACACGAATGCACTACGGCTTTGTTTACGGCGGTAGCAGACCCCGTCAGGTTAAGACTGACATGGAGAGGCTTGGAGTGACAGAAAAATATGCTGAGTAGCGAACTAAGTGGAGACGGTTTGTTGGTGGGGTCAAATATCAACTTAGATGGCCCTGGGAGTAAGTAATATTGAAAAACTTTTTCATCTACTGGAAAGTAGGTCTTTGCATAGGTATTCGAATGTTTGATGAATTTCAGCATCAATTATTTTTATGTGTGCTTGATGTTTATTGACGATGTTTGAAGAATAAATTAAAATTATTGAAGGCTGGAGTTTTGGGCTAGCCAAACGTTTTCCATAAGTGAAAAGTTATATCATTAAATGAGTAATAACTACGATATTGAATACTAACTAAACTACAATAATATTATTGATGATGTTTTTGATCATGCTGGATATTCAATGTGAATAAATACATTTTCCAAGGTTGGATCTTAATTAAAAATAAACTAATAACAATATTTCCAATCTCTAGAAAGTTCAATTGATTAACATTCCAGAAAGACAAATAATTGAAAAAATCATAATTGAAGGATCTACAGTTTATCTATATCGATAGTGCACAGAAGTTTCAATAGAACAGTTCATAAGAAAAATTATATCATAATATATATTTCAAAATGTTTAAAGCTTGAAAATAGAGTCTTATGCCAAAACTTGGCATGCGAAACTGGTTGTTTTTTTAATTTTCTATTTTACATTTCAAAGTTTTAAAAGGGTACTATGATATTATTTGACAACTGAAAATTAAGCTCTGAATATACCTTTTCTAGAGAATATGATATGCTAATATATTATAATATACTGAGCATGCTCATAACAGTGTAATGTCTCTTACCAATGAACAAGCACGACACCATTCGACTGTCCATCAGAAATAAATTTGTACGTATCCTCAAAATGACTCAACAAGTCTTCACAAGGTATATCTGTAACTGAGAACAAGAAATACTTTTTTAGAAACTATGACATTCACAATATTACAAAAACATTGTGATTATAAATTGGTATGTTCTAAGATAAAACCAGGAAGTAGAATCCTTCGAACGTCAAGTAATCCAAGTTTTGCATACCGTATTTTCTCTATTTCACTTCTAGGCGAGTAGATTTCACAGATTGAAATAATATTTTATTTGAAATAAGATTTATATTAAAGATTTTGTTTTTCGGTTCATGCACAATCTGACGTGCACTTGCACATATACACATTTAATGTGATCATACCCTAGAGTGTTCTTCTAGCTAAATTCACAACCAAACAATATTGTTTGTGACACTGTCCATCTGGAATCCCCAGTAAAATAAATAAATAAATTTATCAACTCAAGAATTCGGTTCAAACATAGAGTTTTGTCAATAAAAAAATAATTAAGTTACTCGACAATGACATCATCAGATGAGGCTTGGAGACAGTTTGGAGATTGACATAAGGGTATTAAGATCATTTTCAAGTTAAGATCATGTCGGCAAAAATCGAAGTGTGGAAACACCAATTAAAACACTTGAAAAATTTCATCTGCGATGCCATCAAAAGCTAAAATTTTTTATTGAAAACGAATCTTGTAAGCTTAAAGGTTCTATATTCAGCAAGTTTATAGTGTGAGGAGCTTTTCTAAGTACCTTGAACATACATGCTCTTGATACTTGGTATCGAAAGTATGTTTCTTGGCAGCGGACATGAATCGACAGTCAAAATGTGATTGATCTTTCTATCCTCCAGCATATCCAAATCCATAGCTGCGGTCAAGTTTCCTGAAAACAAAATCAATGCTATTAGCTGTCACCTATTACCGAAAATATAGTTGATAGGCCTTATAAGGTATTAAAGGCCATTTTAATACCTCCTATCCATCTAAGGTATTAAAATGGGAGCGATAATTAACTATTTTATCGTGAGGTTGAGTTCTGTTGTAGGCCTATCATATAGATTCACTCAAGTACTGTATTTTAGAATCAAGATTTTAGTGTGATAATAGTGCTGGCCTATCTGATTCAAATTAATCCAATAAAAATTTTTAAAATAGCTGTTTAGAAACTAACCTTAAGTAACAGCGACTTCCACTGATATCAATTTTAATTGTATCACTTGACAAACTAGCTTCTTACAAAATGACTTGACAAAATTTGAAAAACTTAAGAATGATTTTAATGCATCCAATCTTTATAGTAATATCAATTATGACTTCTTGAAAACTTAATAATTGTGATTTAGAATATTGCTACGTGTAACGTTTCCTGATATTTCCTTCACGTTACGAAAATGCACATTCATTATACAATGATAGTTAAATCTTTCTGGCACGCAATGAGTTGATTGCACTCGGTCGTTATCAGCGGACATTTGCGGTTAGCAAGTCGGTACTTTGTATGTTGGGTTTTGATGATAAACTACTGACATTTCCGGAAAGCGAGTTGTTACTTTGTATGTAAGTTGATGATAAACTATCTGATAATGCTATTTCTGACCTAAGTCGGTTAGACACTTGCAAATTCATTATTTCATCATTTGAACAGCAATTAAATAATATTATTTTGCAATTTTTTATTAGAATACTAATAAATTAACAAAATTGCAAGAATAATGAGATTCACTATATCATTTTATCTCAGTTAAGAGTTTAGTTTTAAACTGCTATTTCTTAATGGGCTACTAAAATTTAACTAAATTGTATCAAAATAAGCTAGTGCGTCTTATTTTTCCTCTTATTTCTTAAAAATAAAAATTAGATCGATATTTCAACAATAAATGTTGAGATACAGCGGTCGCCCAACTATCGCACTTTGGCCATTTTTCATCTTACTTCAAAGTTCTAGACTACCATCAAAAACGCATTAAATAAGCATTGTCTATTTATTATGCTTGCAAGTTACTAAATTATACTGTGAAATAAAAATTTAAAATTTTCTAAGATTAAAATGACCTGTATAGACAAGTAGCCAGTCAATTCCTTAGCTTGTACTTATCTTCTGACACACAAACATACATTAAAACCTTTCAGTCGTGACCCCGGGACCCGGGCAATTTTTGTTTAGTTATAATTTTTCTTCCGTTCACTTTACTGTCTATTGTGACCCATGTAAATTCATGTCAGTTAACACTTAAACTTGATGTAGAGTGTTAGTGCTCTGTGACTTGTTGTTTTCGTGAAATAACGCTTTTGGGTCCCTGGGACCCAAGGGTCACGACTAACGTAACTGTTTTTATTTTTTTCAAATGCACATTATTATGCAATAGTGATTGGATTCAAGCAGTCAACAAGTACATTTTGAACAGAGATTTCGAGAAATGTACAAATTGACTTCTAGATCTCTATTTCAATGACATTAGTGATGTAAAAAATAAATTCATAGTTCACGATAAGAATACTGACCCTGAATAGGATGATAGTGAAACCAATGAACTTCAAGTGATCCTAGGGGTACAAAACCTCCCCTAAAAGTGAACTTTATATGACCTTATATATTTGTCATGTTTCTAGTAGTGTTTCATGTAGGTTTTAGGATTTATAGTAGTATCCATCACAATAATTTCATAAGTTTTGCAAAGATTGTGCAAGATGAACTTGAGGGTAGGGTAAAAACTACCCTAAGAGTGGACTATGACCTTCCAATTTTTTCCCATCTTTCTTGTAGTGTTGCATGTAAGATCAATAATTGTATCATCACTATCATTTTTTTGTTCACTTTATACTAATAGTTCTGTGAACAGTAGACCTCAAGCAGTATTCTCATCCACAAGTACCTGATTGAAACTATAGACCTTATTGACCAAGCGAAGTGAGGTCTAAGATCCAAGTCGACGGTTTGGCATTTCTCCTAATGTTTAAATGTTTGAATTTTCAAATGTTTATGTTGCGCATTTACGGCGAAACGCGGTAATAGATTTTCATGAAATTTGACAGGTATGTTGTTTTTTTGATTGCGCGTCGACGAATATACAAGGTTTTTGGAAATTTTGCATTTAAAGGATAATATAAAGGGAAAGTAGCCTCCATCATACGCCAATATTAGAGTAAAACTCAGACTATAGAATTATTCATCATAAATCAGCTGACGAGTGATTACACAGATGTGTGGAGAAGCCAGTCTATTGCTGTATTTCCATATTAAGGTCTATAGTTTCAATCAGGTACTTGTGGATGAGAATACTGCGTGAGATCTACTGTTCACAGAACTACAAGTGGAAATACAGCAATAGAATGGCTTCTCCACACATCTGTGTAATCACTTGTCAGCTGATTTATGATGAATAATTCTATAGTCTGATTTTTACTCTTATATTGGCGTATGAAGGAGGCTCCTTTTTCCTTTCATATCATCCTTGAAATGCAAAATTTCCAAAAACCTTGTATATACGTCGACGCGCAATTAAAAAAGAAACATAGGCCTACCTGTCAAATTTCATGAAAATCTATTACCGCGTTTCGCCGTAAATGCTTAACACCTAAACATTAAGAGAAATGCCAAACCGTCGACTTGAATCTTAGACCTCACTTCGCTCGGTCAATGAAATAATAACCAAACGTTCCTTTCCACTACCCTAAAAATGTAAGGTTTTATACATTTATTTTTAAAATTATAATAAAGATCAATTTCTGCTTCACTTTAGTGCTTGTTGCGTTCATCATTAACCCTTGGACATAATTATTAGAATCACAGAATAACATTATATATTGAAATATATTTAGATATTCAATATGAAAGAAACGGGTCCCTTGGACCCAGGGTCACGACTAACGTCAGAAAAAATAGGATCACGACTAGTTTAGTTTTAAACTGCTATTTCTAATATTAAAATTTAACTAAATTGTATCAAAATAGGCTAGCGCGTCTTATTTCTTCAAAAAATAAAAATTGAGTCGATATTTCCAACAACTCTCAGATACAGCGGTCGCCCAACTATTGCACTTTGGCCATTTTTCAACTTACTTCAAAGTTCTATACTAGCATCAAAAACGCATTAAATAAGCATTATCTATTTATTATGCTTGTAAGTTACTGAATTATACTGTAAAATAAAAATTTTAAATTTTCTAAGATTGAAAAGACCTGTATAGGCAAGTAGCCAGTCAATTCCTTATCTTGTCCTTATCTTCTGACACACAAACATACATTTAAACAAGTTTTAAGTGTTCAAATAATATCAAAATTATTCTTACCAAGCCATAGTCCAGGTTCAATACAATCAAGATTTGTAGGCCCTGCGTCATCTTCAGATTCCAATTCATTTGTGCTTTTGGAATGTCTGGATGATAGCGATTTTCTCAAACTACAACGTTTTACTTCCATTTTCAAATCTGTTTACAGCCAATCACAAATAATGCAGATCCTGATGTATTAGTCTGAGAAAACTATGACATTTTTACGAAACGCAGTAAATACTAATAAAACTGTGTCTCAATTGAAAGTAGCTTTTTGTTCAATGTTCAACAAGTAGCCTAACTACAATAATTGACAAGTTATTGAAGTTAACAAACAATCGTTCAAGAATCAACATCGGCAACGGAAGTCGAAACGAAATGACGACAATCGACAAATGACGACATTTTGCTACAAAGTGCCAACACACTGCAAAGCGCAAGACTGCTTTTTAAAAATCGATGTTCATTACAAATAATGAATTATATTAGATTACAGATACTTTCAAGCTAACAAAATGAAAAAAAATTGAAGAAATCAGTTGAATAATTTTTAAACATGTACAGAAAAATGAAAAAATATGAAGCGCTTTGTTGTACGTGTTGGTAGCACTGCGTAGCTGTGTCACGCGCGAAGTTCAACTAGAATACAAAAAATTTTACCGGTGATAATTTGAACAATATTCAAGTTGAGCCTCAAAAAAAGCCTAAATAATTATTTGAGCCTCAAATAATTACTATTATTATCATTATTATAAAAATATAAAATTAATTTTTTTCCATTATTTTTGGGTATGTTCGGTGAAATTTGGAGAGACCAATAATTATTACATAATATTATTTTCCTCTTCTGTAGCCTATCTCCTTCTCTAATCCGGTCGTGTGTTAATGGGAAGGATATTTTATATCCTTAATTCTTAGAGATTCGACAATTATTTGTTGAAACACCGCCGATTTATGAAGTTACATCACATTATTATACTATCGTTATTCTAATTGCATTCAATCTTTATTCTCATTGATTAATTATTTATACTTTGTAAAACTCGTTGAATAACTAGCATTATCGTCATTTAATGTAAATTAGTGTAAAAGCCAGTAAATATTGTAACATACATAAATAAAGAAATCTAATCTAATCTCTTTCTGAGGAGAACGTTCTTCTTATTGAAGTAGCCAAATGTTGAAGCAGTATAGTAAATTACCATGGGGGAAAAAGTAATTCTGATCTGTGATGCATACAATATTTTTCCTCTACCTAAATATTTATATCTATTTTTAAAAATTATTCTCTAGTTTCTACCTGTACTTTATTTAATGAACATTTATCATAATTCTTTAAAACTAAAACTACGAGATAGCATAGGCTACAAAACCAATGTACCTAGAATGTATTCTAGCATAGCCACCTCTAATACAAGGCTCTGGCCTACGATATTGCAACGTCGCAGTGTGGGCCTAAAATCTAAACATGATTGGTGGAAAAGAATTTACAAAAATACCAGCTGATCGTTTTCACCAATCATTTATTAGATTCTAGGCCTACGCTGCGACGTTGCAATATCGTAGGCCAGAGCCTTGTATTAGAGGTGGCTATGATTCTAAGTCCTATACTATTGAACGAGCAGCTTCTGTTTAGATGTTTATATGTTTGTATTTCACCGGATCTCGAGAACAGCTCTAACGTTTCTCACTAAATTCAGAACATAGTAGGTTTATAATATGAAGATTCGATTGCACTAGGTCTCATCCCTGGGAAAACTCGCTGAAGGACATTAAAAGGATAAAAATGATTCATCCTTGGAAAAACAGATGATAATAATTATTTCGACGTTTGTTGGTGATGGAAGTGAGTGAGCGAGTTTATGTGTGTGGGACTGTGTCAAAATTATAACCCAGCTGTTGAACTTTTGTAATCATTTAATCAGGTACTTAGTGCCGGTTGCAAAAAGCCAGGTTATTTTCAATCCTGATTAATTCCAGTACCATCTTTTTGAAATGGTCTTCTCTGATTTGGTTCACGTGAAGTTAATCAGGATTAAAATTCAACCGGGCTTTTGTGTAACTGGGCCTTTGTGAGGGAAACTTTTGCATTCCCCTGGGAATTAACTCAATTTACTCTGATTAGATAGAACATTTCTGTATGAATGTTATTATAATTTCTTCTTTCGTGAAAATTTTTCATGGTTTTGTACTCCAGAGCGAAGCTCGGTCCCCGATATTACATTATATTATCATACATTACAATAAAATCAAATACAAAAATCACCACAGGTACTGCATGCACAAACATGCTGAAATACAACAAAATTGTAATTGAACCTGAACAGTAATAATAAACTGAAGATTTTGATGAAAATATTTTTATTAGGTCTAATAAAAAATTAAATAGCTGTACAATTTTGTTAAGGCAGCATTAATCTTTGGATATTACTCCATGAAACAGTGAGAGATAATTGGTACCGTAGTTCCTTTAGTCCTGAAGAATACGTTTTTAGAAAATTCATTCAAAACTCTGGTATGGAACCTTGAATTGAATCGAATCAAGTCACAATTTTATTGATACCTTAGATTGACTAACAACCTACAAAAATGGTTGAATTAAAGTTGATGAATATTTCTTGTTGATGAATATAATTTCAATTTCAGAAAAAATCAGAAGTGCGTTGAATGGTAAGCGTACTCGTGAGCTCTTAAACGAAGACTGGCAATGCTGTTGGTCATACTGCATGCATCGTGGAGAGAATGCGTCAAGGATGTAGCCACAGAGTTATATGTTGCGGTTGGTAGACCTGGGAAATATAATTCAATTGTTATTAATTCGCATTCATTGTTCAATTGCAAAAATTTGAACACTATTTTCTTCATATATAGCAGTTTAACTTCTTGTGAATAGGCCTAATATTAAAAATCTGGTGTGGTACACTCACACAACTTTCCTTGACCATTGAACTGTAAGCCTCATTCTTAAACGAGAATAATTTAGGGGAATAACATAATGACAGTATGTCAATATGAAAGCGTCATTTAAACACGTATCCTACAAAATTAGGCTATTATACATGTAATTCAATAAATGTGTATATTAACTAGCAGCTCAGAGGCTAATTTATTTATACAATAAGTACATCAATGATAGTGAGAGAAAAAATAACGTATAATTTTGCCTTGTTGCTGTTCACTTCACAAAATGTTCAGTCCTCAATTATTTTTAAAAAGTAGATTTTTAAATTTAGATGCTTCAAAACCAAACATAAAATGAATATTTCTCATTATTATCACTAAAATAGGTTTGATTATAATATCAAGAGTGAAATTGAATATGATTCTCCGATCAATGCAAGGTATGCTAGCAGAGTATGTAAGAAAATTGAAATTTCAAATTCAAATTCAAATTCAAATAAATTCAAATATTCTTTATTCCATACAAAATACAGATTACATTGTATTACAGAGCATGTTTTACTGGAATACCCATACAAGACTATTCGTCTGAGTGTAGGGGGTGGGTTCTTGTTACAGTGGGTAGCCAATAGTCTATTCATAATATTATATAGGTAATAGAATGTCCGGCTTTGTTAACAAGAAGGTGAGTATAAGATAGTTTGTATTATAATTATGAAATTAAATATTACCTATTACATTGTTCATTGACGAAATTTCATAAACAGAAAAAGATTGATAAGAGTAACATTATACAGATTCGAGAATTGAAATATGAATAAATTCTTGAGATTGCACGAGTGAAATATATTTTATATATACTTATTGTAAAAAATAATGGTAGCTTCTCATATAAAAAAAAATACCGAGGAACAGAAACCAGCCGATTCCCCAGTGACCATCAAAAAGAATATAGTAATGAAGATATGTAAATCTATAAACGATTAAATAAAGTGTGTGGTGAATATAAAGAGAAGAAAGGTAAGTTATGAAAATTTATAATCTCAAAAATGAAAAAAAATCTATGTATGTATAAGAAAAGCTATCAAATTAATAGAGATGATCTTAGTGCCAATAAACAGACTCAAGCAGGCTTTCTGACGACTCCCAGCCCAGGCGGTATAGCCACCCCTCCACCCAAAGACCTTAAAGAGATAAGGTCTTTAAGGTCTTTGCCTCCACCTTACGCTTGAATGCAGCCACACTGCATTCATCCATATCAGTTCTTATCTCAGCGGGAAGAATCAACCTCACAAAATTTAAGAAGATTTTAAAAACTTGAAAAAGGAGTAAGCTTCTGAGTGGAAATTTTCTAATTAATTTATTAATTCAAACCATCTAAATTCAAAATGTATAGTTTTAATGTTTATTTTGGACTAAAATCTCATGAAAATTGTACACGTGAAATCCTAACCTTATCTTGGACTTTGTCACTTATCAATTTGGAAGAAAAATAGCACAAGGACTACCTTATTATATCATCTTTCAATGTTATTACATTAGTGTCATTTGCATTGTCAATTAATAAATAAATAATAATAATAAACCGGTTGTTTTTTATTTTGATATTCTATAAAGAGTTTTTGAAAGGATATTATGGTATTATTTTCAAACTAGCATAATAAAGTAGTCCTGAAGAAATACGATTTTAGAAAATTAGGAAAATTCATTCAAAACACTGGTATGGAACATTAAATTGAATAAACTCACAAGTTTATTGATACATTAGATTGATTTGCAACTTACAAAAATGGTGCAGGATATAAAAGTGATGGATATTATTATAATTGAACATAATATGAAAATTATAAGCCATGATTGAATACAAAATACATTTTAAGCTGCGTTTACACCAAAGTTATTAACAAAATGTTAATAGCTTAATCCTTATAGATTCTATTAGATTCAACATAACTTATACACATGATGAACATATGTGTTTGTCAAGTTCTGTTCAATGTAAAAGAATCTATGAGGATTAAGTTATTAACATTTTGTTTGTAGCTTTGGTGTAAACGCAGCTTAAATTGTGGAATATACTGTGAATGGTAGATAAGAAGTAACTCAATTTGTATATTGAATCAACACCAATATTATGTTGCCATCAGTAACCACATCTGTAGGAATATCACAGATATTTCTTGGCTTTACTGAACTCTTGTAGAGGCTACTGAAGATACAGTTACAAACATATTTTTTAGGAATTTAACAGGAAAAATTGCCTACCTGATGCCATGAAAGCACATGTTGATCCAGTTGTGGGTGGAGGTGGGAGAAGAGCAAATTGTGGTGATGCCTTCCAAGCTGCTGATCTGAAGAAATCGCCGTTTGTATAGGCAGGACTTGCTGGAAACAATAACAAATGATTAGTCAAATTTAAAATAGTTTGAGACGATAATACAATTTTAATAGAGAAAGACAAAGTGCACCTAATGTATATGATCTACATCCAAAAAAAATATCAAATTGATGTTGGCTAATACTAATTTATAATATAATGAGTATATAATCCAGTATTCCTATTATATTAAGCGAGCAATTTCTGTATTTATATATCTGGTTATTTTTATATCTAGCTATTTTTATATCTGGTTATTTATGTTTAACGGATCTCGAAAACGGCTCTAACGATTTTCATAATATTTGGAACATAGTAGGTTTATGATATAAAGATTCGATTGCACTAGGTCTCATCCTTGAGAAAACTCGCTGAACGACATTAAAAGGATAATTCATCCTTGGCTGAAACAGCTTTGAATAGTAAAAAGTGAGTATGTGAAAAATCAAACCCGAAATTCATAAGATGGCGTATAGCCAGCTGTGAAATATAACATGATCATTTCAGAGAATTGTGTTCTTTTTATCAATAAATGAAAATAACGAGCGAAGCTCGGTGCCCCGATATTAGACTATAGAAAGAACACACAATTGTCTTATCCTGAAGCGAAATTCAAATTATCATGTTTTATTCATGAACTAGCAGGAAACCCGTGCGACGCAAGGGTCTATTTTAATACTTGACAAACTGAAAACTTGACCGAGTGGAATCTTATTGAAGAATAAGGCCTATAACCATCGTCGGTTAATTTTAAGAATCTATATGCAAAATTTCAAGTTAATAAGTCCAGTTAGTTCAGACGTAATGATGCATCAAACATAATTTTCTTATCCCGTACGTGCATAAGCCAGTTGTTTTCTTTATTATAGTATAGATAAAGGAATGACGTTTTATCCATTTGTCCATGTCCATTATCGAAAAGAGAAATACAAATTTGATCATAAGAAATGTTCAAAAAGTTCACAATATTAATGAATTACTATTGTGACTACAGTTAGCAGTTATATACTTCAGTTGTACTCTACAAATTAAATATCGAGGACCGAGCTTCTCTTTGGAGTACAAAAGCTTAAAAAATATTACGAAAGAAGAAATTATAAAAACCTTCATAGTTCAAACAGAAATGTTTTATCTAATCACAGTAAATTGAGATTAATTCCCAGATGAATCAAAAATTTCCCTCACAAAGGCCCGGTTGCACAAAAGCCGGTTAAATTGTAATCCTGATTAATTTCGCGTGAACCAAATCAGAGAAGACCATTTCAACAATATGGATCTACTGGAATTAATCAGGATTGAGAATAACCCGGCTTTTTTGCAACAGGCACTATGTACCTGATTGAATGATTACAAAAGTTCAACAGCTGAGTCATAATTTTGACACAGTCCCACACATGAACTCGTTCACTCACCTCCATCATCAACAGACGACGAAATAATTATTATCAGCTGTTTTTCCAAGGATGAATGATAATTATCCTTTTAATGTCCTTCAGCGAGTTTTTCCAGGGATGAGACCTAGTGCAGTCTAGTTTCTATATTATAAACCTACTATGTTTTGACGAATTTCGAAAGAATCGTTATAGAGCCGTTTTCGAGATCCGGTGAAATACAAACATTATAAACATCTAAACAACTGAAAATATAACCTGTAATTGCTCGTTTAATAGTATAAGATTCAGATGTTCAACACACCTATCCTGGCATTAGTGGCTCTCTCAATATATCTCTCTCAATATAATATCATATTCAGTTATTATGTTATTCATGTTATAATACCTATTTAAATTTGTATATTAATATTTTATTATATATATTCAAGTGTCCCCACACAGGGTAGCCTATAGGGATCACATTAGAAATTAGGAAACAAGATTGTATTTGCTTTTTGGAATGTATTTGATTGTTATTTATTTATTATTTTTTCAATAAAGAATTTTTAATTATAAACATATAAACAGAAATTGCTCGTTTAATAGTACAGGATTAATATATTTTCCTTGTTGATATCAGGTCTAAATATATGGAAAATTGGAGATAGGAACGCGTATGAATAGAATTAACTTTTCAACACTCACTTGTGAGATGGGGTGCTGCCGTTCGGGGAGCTAGGGGTGTTTCTGACAGTGTTGAGGAGTCTACATTACTTCTCACGGTGGATCCTCTCTGAGTGAGCAGAGTCCTCTCATTTCTTCTGAACTTTGCTCTCCGGTTCTGAAACCAAACCTGGAACAAAAAATATTTCTCAAATAGAATAAAAAGATAAATATATTTTTCTCTTAAATTTACAAAAAATAAAGCCAACACAACAGCACAACTTCAACTCTAAAATGAATTGAATTATTGGTACGGTACCTAGTAATAAAATTTACATTAGGAATAGAGATGTGCCACCAAAAATTATGTAGCCAATGAATATTTAAAAACCGTATCTATTATTTATTTATTCACAATGACACACATAATCATAGAATACTTGGATATTGAAATAGGCATAGCCCTTACTATTTCATTCCCGAATTTTAATTGAAAATTAGCCGAAAAAATATCTAGCCAATGACGGCATACCTATTGAGAGAGGTATGACAACAATAATTTTTGAAATATCCCTTCGCAGATTTACCTCCAATGAAATTGTCTAATTAAATGGAAATGAAGTCCAACAACATTTTCAAAAGAGCTCATGTCTGATAAAAAAGCTATTATAGCGTGATTCACTTTAAACTGCTACATAGCACTCCTTTTATCATAAATGTGGATGTGACAAGAATAAAACTGTGTTTTTCACAACATCCACAATATAAAATCTCATTCAACAAATTTTAGCATTCCTTTTATTTAATATAAGCGAAATAACATCAATGTTCCCCTTCCAATGCTGACATTTTCAAGAGAATGTCACTTCTGAAGGTAAACATCATCTTCAAAAAACTGATGTCTGATAGAAAAAGCTTAATATAGTGAGATTGCTTCAATTAACCATTCAATGCTGGCATTCTTGAGTAGATGACATTTTATAAATAGCCCATAAATTCGATTAATTACAAAGAAATACTAGTGTTCTTTTTATTTTTTTCAAGACACTTGATAATGGCATTATTGCCAAAAATAGTCGTGTCAAAAATAAAATAAAGTAAAGGGTACCGGTACAGTACCTAGCAGGTACACTGGATTCATTTTTTATTTATTTATGACTAACCCGTGCTTTGCAAGGGTCTAGTTAAAAACTTGACAAACTGAAAACAAATTTAAAATAAGCCTATAACCATCCACGGTGAATTGAGAATCTATATGAAGGGGTTATAATACAAGGGATCCAAGTGACATATTATTAGTTTCGAGAAAATTGAGCCTAAAGTTTATTCACATTAATTAATCCTCCATTCATGAAATGAATATAGAAATTATATTCACTTATTCCTATAGCTATTCAGTATACTTATACCAAATCAAACGTACAGTTTCATGTCTCAAATTGCTCTCCTTTCTCAATTATCAGCTAAATAGTGATGAGAAGTATCACTTGTACCCCTTGTTCACCAAACAAAACTCTATTGTCTAGCTACAAATAAATCTATCAAATTTACCATCAATTGAACAATGATTAATGACCTCATTGCAATATTACCGTATCTGATTCTTGACTCAATATAATTGGTTCTTGAGGTATCTTTTGCTTGGTGACATGGCTTGATCAAAGTTAAATTCAATTTGATGGATACGAGCAGCCGGTGTCCTGTAAACAAAGGATCCAAGTCACTTGGACCCCTTGCTTAATCGAAGAAATAGCTGTTTGAAAATGTAGTTTGAAAATTTAACACCAGATGTCAGCACTGATTAGACTTATACCTCTTGTATACTAGATTTTCACCACTTTCAGCTATCGATTACTGTAGCTAACTCAAAAAAATGAAAAATGTCACTTGGACCCCTTGCATTCTGACCCCCTCATATGCAAAATTTCAAGTTTACCAGTTGAGTAGTTCAGACGTGATGTCGTTGCGTCGTTCGTGAATTTCGTATCTCATACGTGTACTGTATAAAGTCAATTGTTTCCTTTATTATATTATTTATAAATATGTGATAATAGCATGAATCATCAGTTTCTGAATAAATATAGATTAGAGTGGGGCAATAGAGCTATTCGGGTTAAGTAGATGAAGTAATTTTTCACCTGAATATCCGCCACTTGTATCTACTAGGTAGTATTTATTTTTAATTCAATAATCTTCAAAGTAGGCCTTTAGCAAAATACCGTACTTGGATGGAAGATAATCCGATATTGCGCTAATACCTGAACTCTAGCCTCACTCAGGCCGACCCTCCTTGCCAACTCTTCTCTGACGAAGGCGTCAGGATAATGTGTTCGTTCGAACACCCTTTCCAGTGCACTCAGTTGAGCACTGCTGAACGTCGTCCTATTCCTTCTCGGTTTACCTCTTCGTTTCCCATCCTCATCTTCCTCATCTGAGAACAAAATAATATGTATTTTCAAAAAGGATAAGATAAGATCTCTTTGCCATTCAACACAGAAGCTCCGGTTAAGTGTTATAATTCAACACAGGATCATATTGTCACAAAAAATAGACAGTTGAATATCGTAAAAACTGTTATGATGTAGCTTTTGTGTTGTTTCTAGTTTGTAAATTTTCTTTTCCTACAGTTTCGTTCAAAAGTGGCCATTGCTGCACTGATTACAGAACGCAAAGAATCACTTTTCCGCTCTAGTGCGGGAAAATTTTTTCCTGCACTCCAGATTTGCAACATGGCAACGCAAAATAGTTGGTGGGTTATATGGAGCACCAGTGCAGCAAAATCAAAATTAAATTGGTAACTGTGACTGTGGTGCACGTTTTAAGAGTCTTGAGGTGGTGGACAACAGTGGATGACAGCAGTTGACAGCACACAGCCGCCATTCAAACACACATACTACATTCTATTTTATTTAGGTATTAATAATAAAATTACACAGATAAAATACAGATAATAAAATTACAAAAAAATAAATTATCTGATTACACAGATAATAAAATTACACAGATTATTTGATGCATTTCAGGCAATTTCACCCATAATTACCAACTTTTCATATTCAATGGTAAAAACTGTAGGAAAAACTTAATGTGAAATACGTGCGCAAAGTTCCTCTGCTGCACTCAAGAAACCACTCAGTAAACGTTTCTTCTGGTGCAGCAAACTGTCACTTTGCGCACTAGTTGCACAAATAACTATTTTGATTCAATATTTTCGAAATTATGAAGCTTTCAAGTGTTGTTCAACTTTGTAATAACATAAATAAATTGAAAATTTCTGTAATTTGTCAATTATTGTCAAAAATAGTATTAGACCAGAAATGTGAAGTGCGTGACAAACTTATAACCTTTTGGACTTCGATTGATGCCGCTTTTCATGACGAAACACTATATAATAACTCTTTTGTAGTTCAGACACTGTGTTACTTGTAAATATTTGAAAAAACACTTACTTTTGTTGGAGTATTGAGGAATGCATTTCACTCCTGAGGAGGAGCTTCATCAGCCTGGTGATTAGGCTGATAAAGCTCCTCTTCAGGAGTGTAATGCATTCCTCAATATTCCAAGAAAAGTAAGTGTTTTTTTTCAAATATATTTACAAGTAACACAATGTCTGAGCTACAACAGAGTTTTGGATTTCATTATCATTAGAATTTGAGAGAGGAATAGTAGGTACAAGACAAGCCTAGTTTCCATCTTTCAGGGTATGATGATATCTTTTATAATTCATCATTGTTATAATTTTATTGATAGATGAACGATTGATCAAAATATATAAGTTCGTGTAAAAATATAGCCAAAGACTATTTTTCGCATCTCTACATTAAATTAGTTTCAGGAAGGAATATTATGTATTGTTGAGTTTGAAATTATTTTAATTTTACAATTAAGATGTATTATGATTTAATAAATATTTGTGTCAGAGTGAATAACATCAGGTAATATCCCAAAGTGATATCTTGTTAATTGTCGCTTACCGAGAAAAGTATTTTTCTATTTTAAATTTAAGTCAAGTTATGGTGCAATGGACAAAACAGAACAATCAGTTACAAAACAATGTTTAAATATAATCAGGTCGATTAAGAAAACAGAACTATTGCTATTGATTGTTTTATTGTATGTACCGTAATGAATTATTTTTATATATCCCTCAAATAGCTTACAGAGTGTAGAGGGATACTATCGCACTGTTGTAATATTCAAATAAATAAATCAATAAGTTGAGTATCTATCAGACAATCAGTCACTCATTTGCAGTCATTACTCTCTCATTCTCTGATATTTTTCCAATAATATTTCTATTTCCAACCGAATGATTTTGATTAATCCTTGTCATAATTCAGTATGTAGGTAGGTCTACAGTGAAAAGTGTAAATATCAAGATCTCAGGCTTACATCTGCACGCAATATTAGTTGCGAGGTTTGAAGAAGTAGGCCTACTTGTAATATTGTTATTTATTCTTGAAAAAATCAATATTAGCTGCCGTGATATTAATCCTATTGTATTAAGCGAGCAATTTCTGTATACGATACATGTATATTATTTTTATATTTGGTTATTTATAAATATAAAGAAAATAAAAATCTCAGTACCCTTTTTTTTGAAATATTTTATCACAACATGTTTCGGACATTTATGCCATTTTCACTGAAAATTGAAAATTTGAAAATGGCATAAATGTCCGAAACATGTTGTGATAAAATATTTCAAAAAAAGGGTACTGAGATTTTTATTTTCTTCATATTTATATTACAAGTAGCCCTATGCAGAAAAGAGATAAAAAAGTTGGTTATTTATATTTGTTTATTTACGTCCAACGGATCTCGAAAACGGCTCTAACGATTTTCACGAAATTTGAAACATAGTAGGTTTATGATATAAAAATTCGATTGCACTAGCGTCTCATCCCTGGGAAAACTTGCTGAACGACATTAAAAGGATAATTCATCCTTGGAAAAAAGCTGAGTCTTTCGTCGTCTGTGGACAATAAAAAAGTGCGTCTGTGGAAAATCAAAATATCTCACCCCCGAAATTCATAAGCTGACGTATAGCCAGCTGTAAAATATAAACACGATCATTTTAAAGAATTGTGCTCTGTTTATCAATAAATAAAAATGACGAGCGAAGCTCGGTGCCCCGATATTGGATGGTATTGATTAGACACCGATTATGAAGATAATTTTCATTACAAACTTCCATATGTTTCATCTCGTTGACAATGAATTCCAATGTGATTCGAAAGCATGCTCTAGTCAGTGAGTAAATTTATTATTTATCATAATTGTTGAAGTCTGTAAGTCGTCATTTTAATGTTAAAATTTGATCATGATAATCCTTATGATCTATAGAATATTCCTTTGTGAATGGAACTTACATATCTCCCATTTCGACGCCTAGACTAGGAATTAACAGAGATTGACTGTGTTTAGGATAGAACAAGATACAGTAGGCAAGAAGAAATTAACTTTGTATGAGATAGAAGATACAAGACAAAACAGAACAGAATGAGATAGAATGAGAGTGTTATTTTAAAACAGTGACAACACAGTTTAGACCGTCAATGTACCGTAAACGTGTTGCTAATAGTGTTGTTCATCACTGGCGTGATTCACCTTAAAATGGCAGAATTGATTGGGTTGGGAGCGTTGAGGCTATTTATAAGGAATACTGACAGAATGAAGAAAATCTCACTAAAGTCAAAACTGTCAGTATAGGTTCAATTGGAAACATTGATGTTATCATATGAAGAATACTGACAGTATAAAGTGAAGTTCACCAAAGTGAGAGCCACCTTGAACTGTCAGTATAGTTTCAATTGGAAACATTAATGTTATCTGATGAAGAATACTGACAGTTGAATTGAATTTCAGTATATAAATAAAGATGGAAGTGCCGCTGATTAGATTTTTTTTCTCTTTCATCAACCGCCTTTTAGTAGTCAATGACACTGCTGGCTCCAGCCGGAGAAAGAACTGACAAACTTTTTCTTTATCTGAATGGGAGGTAAAATATTAATTCCTTTAACTTGCTTCGTTTACTTTGGTCTGTTTGTATCTCACCGCTATTCATGATTCTTAACTTTCTCGGGAACCGCTTCTAAAATCTAGTTTACTATTTAATTCACTATAATTCACTAACTAGTTTTAAGTAATTAGTTTCACTAATTAGTTTTAATTCACCATTTAGTTCTGATATTTAGTATAACTTTCTCGGGAACCGCTTCTGAAGGGTGAGCTCTGATATTTAGGAAAATAGGTAAATGCATGTTCCTCGAAAACAGTTCTAGAGGAAAATAAGGATATAATTTTTCTTGGGTGAGGATTTCCAATATGGAATTCTCATTTATTTGACAGTTGAAAACATTACAATTCAAATAGAATTTTTTATCTATTTATTGCAAGACGAGAATAGCCTACAGTATGTCTAAATATCTAGGCACTATAATCAATAATGAGAATAGGATACAAGAGGATATTCATAGCAGAATCTTAGCTGGAAATAGAGCGTATTTCGCCAACTTAAGACTAATGAAGTCTAAGATCCTTTCTCGAGGAACGAAATTGAAAATCTACAAAACCCTTATTAGACCAGTAGTGACCTACGGCGCAGAGGCATGGACATTAAATGTTAAATAATAAATGCGCTGCGCATCTTCGAAAGGAAGATTATAAGATGAGTGTTGGGACCAGTGAGAACAGCGGAAGGTTGGCGAGCAAGGAGTAACGCAGAGATGAACGTGTTCCTGAATGGAGAAGATATTATGCGCAAGGAATAAGGTGGCTTGGTCACGTGACAAAAATGGGAATAGAAAGGTTACCCAACGATTTGATGAACGCGCAAATGATGGGGATTAGAAAGCGTGGAAGACCAAGAAAGAGGTGGTTAAGGGATGTGGAGGAGGACTTGCATATCATGGGAGTGCGGTCGTGGAGGAGAAAGGCAGGAGACAGAGAAGCATGGAGGCAAATCGTGAGGGAGGCCAAGGTCCACACCGGACTGTAGAGCCAGCGAAAGTAAAGTAAGTATGAATATAAAACAAAATATATTAATGGAATTAAGAATAAATTTTGTTAGCCTATACACTGATAGTAGCCTACTGTTAATTTGGTAAACTCTTTACAAATACTTCCATAGTAATACAGTAGGCCTACCAATAGAACATAAGCTAGATTCCTTTTTTGAAGTATTTTTGACGACACTTTTGTAAGATTAGTAATCAAAAATAGTTCAAAAATTAATTATTAACCATAACCTTTTATTAACCATTACCAGCAGTTTGTCATGGATAGTGAAATAGATGAGTATAATAAGCTAGATCTCATTAAATTTGTAATAAATTTGTTGTTATAATTCAAAAGGAGTTACAATATAAACTTTCTTCAAAAGCAAGACCTGTCGTATATATTGTATGTATACTCTACTCAATCAATTGGCTATTTTGTGATCCATGTAGATTACCGTATTCGACAATACATTACATAATTTATTAAAAAGCTAGAATATCTCATTCATCTGAGAAAAATGAAGTCCAAAAAAGTAGTAAAAAATGGAACGTGGATACTTAATTTCTGAAGTAGGTACTTAATTTCTATATAGCACGGAGTAATGAACAAAGTTTTATGTTTTTTTTTCTTTGCCTACAGGTTGTTAATCTGTAGTAAATGAACTGAGTTCTGGAGCATTTCTGAAACCAATATATGAGAGAATGAAATGAAATGAAAAAAATCTTTATTAGGCGGAGTTAGGACTTTTAAGTCCTCTCTACCACTCAACCTCAAGAGATGAGGTCTATTCACTCAACCATAGAATGAGATGAATAGAATAATATTTTCTGATTGTGGATGGTTTGTGATCATTATCTAATAGAATAAATTATTATGAGCTTCAGATTGATTACTTTTGAACATTTAAATTACGACATATTGTTGAATTAATAAACTAATTGTTGATTTGTTGTTCAGAAGTATGTACTAAACTCATAAATCTGACGATTCTGGTAGAGCTCTTCTCTTGATTATGTGTTTTGAATTGTAAATTGAAGAATTTTGAAGTTATACACATAACCTAACTATATTTGGACTGTTGTATAAATTAGAATTGGAACCGTTTTGGGCGATTTAGCCTGTGGTACTTTTCTGTAAGTTGTGTAATTCTGAATGGTCAAATAAATAAATAAATAAATAAAGCGATGTACTGAACTCATAAATCTGACGATT
Organism: Nilaparvata lugens; assembly: GCF_014356525.2. Lineage (NCBI taxonomy): Eukaryota > Metazoa > Arthropoda > Insecta > Hemiptera > Delphacidae > Nilaparvata > Nilaparvata lugens. The sequence goes on along the minus strand of NC_052510.1, from coordinate 59,682,502 downwards.
CTGGTAGAGCTCTTCTCTAAAGCGAAATAGGTACGGTAACGGATATTTCGTTATTTTCGTGCTATAATTGATTTATTCCTATTATTAATATCCAAAAATGTGTGGAAGTCTCCAGTTTGTTTTGGAAAATCAATTTCTCAAGAAACAGTGTGACTTGATATAACTATAAATTAGTTGTGCTAAGCATGTCAGTGAACAGAATCAAAAGGAAGCAATCGTAGCTGAGAGGTTGGGAGCACTTTGTGGGCCATAACTCATTCAGAAATTTTTACAGCTGTTGTCACGGTTTACTGGCGGAGTCTATCCACAGGAACAAATCCCTCCTAATCCCAGTCACGTCTAAACAGGATTAGACTATTATTTTACGACAAATATTAAAAGCCACAAGCTATTTCAGAGTTGTTGGACTGGATCATTTCATCACTTTTCTCAATATTTAAGAAAACGCATGACGTATATTTCTTGTCCGGTACGACACCGGTACAAGTATACTTTAGTAAATTATTAATGAAAGCTTGGAGTAGGGATTATTTGTACATACCGGTAACTAATCAATAATTTAGTCATTAGTTTTGAAGTGGAAATTGGACTATTTGAAGTGAAAGTGAAATCTTAACCTTATTCTTTTTTGAACTATTTTGAACTATTTTTATTTCCAATTAAAATAGTTTTATAGATAATTATTCGTTTTTGAACTATTTTGAACTATTTTTATTTCCAATTAGAATAGTTTTATAGATAATTATTCGTTTTTGAACTATTTTGAACTATTTTTATTTCCAATTAGAATAGTTTTATAGATAATTATTCGTTTTTGAACTATTTTGAACTATTTTTATTTCCAATTAGAATAGTTTTATAGATAATTATTCGTTTTTGAACTATTTTGAACTATTTTTATTTCCAATTAAAATAGTTTTATAGATAATTATTCGTTTTTGAACTATTTTGAACTATTTTTATTTCCAATTAGAATAGTTTTATAGATAATTATTCGTTTTTGAACTATTTTGAACTATTTTTATTTCCAATTAAAATAGTTTTATAGATAATTATTCGTTTTTGAACTATTTTGAACTATTTTTATTTCCAATTAAAATAGTTTTATAGATAATTATTCGTTTTTGAACTATTTTGAACTATTTTTATTTCCAATTAGAATAGTTTTATAGATAATTATTCGTTTTTGAACTATTTTGAACTATTTTTATTTCCAATTAAAATAGTTTTATAGATAATTATTAGTTTTTGAACTATTTTCGACGACACTACAGTCTAATTTCTTCGAATATTAGTTATTAAAACTAGTACTCACTGTGCGCTGAGCGCTTTCGGATTTTTAAATCCATTCTCAACACTGAAAGCGCTCCACAGTGAGAAGGTACTAGGTTTAATAACTACAGTAATTAAATATTAATTAAATATTCAAAGAAATTAGACTGTATAGTGTTGTTGAAAATAGTTCAAAAACGGAATATTACTTGCAGGTCGTCATGGATAGTAAAATAGATGAGATAATTATTACGGTATTATTAAACTAAAATTAAAAGTCAAATGCTGTAAACAACCTCGAAGACTCCTGCTAGGTACTGAAAATATTGATAACGGCTAGACCTAACAGCTAGATGGAAATCTGATGAGGGCTAATACTATCCATATAGAATTTCCATCTAGCTGTTAACCCTGTTGTCAATATATGCAGTAGCAGAAGTCTTCAGGGTGGTTTACGGCATTAAATTTAACATAGTATTTTTGTTTAATAATTATTATTTATCGATTAGCGTTTGAATATATGCAATTCCTCATCAATTTTATAAATTTCAAGCTCAGTTTAACCGCGTTCGAGGAAGCATGAGGATGAGTGTTTTTAATAGTTGCGAAAAGTGTTATTAGTTTCGTTCCTCTGTCTATATTGGAAGTTAAGGTTGTAAATAATAATACCTTATCTCACAGAGGCGTTTCATCATTTAACATCAAAATGTGTGGAATTATTTTGCAAAATATAAGAATATGTGATATATCCGATGATCTATCTATTAGGTATTTATTTATTTTTTCACATACAAATACGATCCAGGTAAAAACAACAGGCATTCGCCCAAAACTGCTCTAAACCTTATTAATTTGGAATACACAGTCTATTATGAATAATATGGGACTCTAGACCTAATTATTTTAAAAATACAAAGTCGGTAACGTATGTAGGCACTAAAAAAATAATTCTTCTTTGTTTTAGATAGGTAGCCTACTTTGTTGAGCTGTCTAAATAAACTAATTGATACACGCGAGTATCCTATTACCAGCTCTATTTCATTTATCTACCTTTTCTTCTATTCCCATATAAACTGAAATTGTTTGAAATAATGATTGACGAATTAATGAAAATTGAGTAGTCTCTGAAGGTATTAAACTTAACTAAAACGTCATTTATGATACTAGGCTACTACATTACTTGCCTACCGTACCTTCAAATAAATAATCTATGGTCAATTCAAATTCAATTTTTGAAGATCACATTAATATAAAAATGGAATATGTATGATATCCTTCTAAATTGGAAATGCAAAACAAATTTATTGATTTTACAGATGGAAATTACTGATATATTGCAATTATTCAAATGCTAATGAATTAATTATTATTATTAAACGAAAATACAAATTAAATGCTGTAATTCACCCCGAAGACTTCTTCTACTGCAAATATTGACAACAGGGTGAACAGCTAGATGGAAATTTGATGAGCGCTACTATTCAAAAATTATTTTTTAGCCCGGGAATGACAAAATTTGTTATTTGTTCCCGGGCTGACAAATAATTTTTGAATAGTAGCGCTCATCGAATTTCCATGTAGCTGTTTATTTTGTTGTCAATATTTGCAGTAGCAGAAGTAACAGTAACAGCATTTAATTTGGATTCTCGTTTAATAATAATAATTAAATTTATTGATTTTCTTCATAATTTAACAAGTTCATCACTTTCATTTTAGCGTTTATACTACAGTATAATGTCAATAATTTTCCAGTTGCATAAGTCATTTAGTACTGAACTATTAGTAAAGTTCTATAAGGGTTTTATGTTGCACCAGACCATGCTTGGTCAAGAACGTTCTTGAGATTCGGGCTCTTCTAGTCTGTTGTTCTCTGAACATATGTGTGTGTGTACTCATATGGAGAATAATGAGACGAAAAATCCTAGGGTTTCGGGGCGTGCCAGTAGTCAGTGGGGTATCTATTGGCTTTGTATCTGGCAATAGGTCTTCAGGACCCTATCTACTGTTTTCGGTCTCCAGGACCCAGGATGAAGATATCTCAGAAGTCAGCAGAGCTGTCAACAAGTGCCGTCAAAATCCCGGACTCCGACAAGCAGACATTTTCCTAGGAATGGATAGACAAAGATCTAAAGTCGGCGTGCGGTCTTCTTTTGAAATCCCTACTATAGAGTTGTCACATATAGTTAATTATATGAAAATCAGTGGGAGAAAACTTACTCATCCCTACCGATAGGCCTAGTATTTTTGCTGTATTCCCTATTATAATAGGAACTGATTTTCAATTTTCTATTTTTGCCAAAAATACATTAATTTATCCATCTTCTTTATTGTTTACATTGTTTCACTCTAGAACATGGTACGCTATAGTGGAGTAGGTCAATTTTCACCATAGAGAAACGATAGCATAAGTAGATATCCCATGGTATAGGGCGTTTAAGTCGCAAATTTTACTGTTATCTCAAGCCGATAGTTCACGTAGCATGTCTTTCCCATGCAGCTGTATGACGCTGGTAGTCTCTCAAATTGTGCCGTTCATACACTCTCACCCGAACAAAACAGTAAAAATTGACAATAATCGGCTTGAGATAACAGCAAAAGTTGCGACATAAACGCCCTATACCATGGGATATCTACTAACGCTATTGTTTCTCTATGATTTTCACACAGAAAACACTAAGCATGTAGAGGACACATTATAAGAAATTTTTATTGTATATAATTGTAATTTATCTAATATTTTCTGTAATTCATGTAGCTGTTTTAGTTTTTTTGGGAAATAAACATTTTTGGAAATCTTGTATTTATTTTCCCTATTTATAATTTTATTTTATTGTTCATTGCAATAAACAATAAATGAAGAAGAATATCAACAAAATAAATTGACAATATATTTTGACACAGTTTGACACACATATTTTGACAATATATTTTGAATAGTAAGTTTAGCCGAAACTAGACGTGTCTGAAATAAAATGAAATGAAAGTACTAGTAACACTTTGTAATAATTGAATTAAAAAGCATACAATAAATTGATAAAGCACTGTAAAGTAATACAAATATTTAATTCGACGCATGTAGGGATACATTTTATCAGTTGTTTATGTACCCGTATTCAGGAGGCATGAACGAAAATTATTTCTAAATTGAAATATTGAAAAAGCTTGAACGAGTTTATTGTAAAAAGATTTATTTCTTAATTTTTTTGAGTAAAGGGCTAAGATTTTCCGCTATGATCAAGGATAAGGAGCAGAATATGACAGTTATTTATTTTCTGATATTTATTGAATATCAAATAAATCCTTTGAAATTTCAACAACTTGTACATCTACTAATTTCTGTTTAATTTATTATTAGAATCAAAATCACTAAACATACCGTACTGACTTTTTTTCTTCAGGGCTACTGTAAATATAGATAACAATATAAATCTCAGTACCCTTTAAAACGATATTTATCTCGGGCCACTCCCGTGTTTCGGATGGACACGTTAAGTCGTCGGTCCCGGCTGCCTAAAAAGCAGTCGTTAGGTCATGTCAGAGGCCCTGAAATTGATCAGTTGCGACCTGAAAACTCTGACACCAGACCTGAGCTAGCCAGGTCACTCGATATTATTATTATTATTAGTACCCTTTAAAATTATTTTGTTACAACATTTTTCTCGGACATAAATGCCATTTTAATGTATCTTTTCTGTATAGGGCTACTTGTAATATAAATAGAAATAAGAATAAAAATCTCAGTACCCTTTTTTGAATTATTTTATCACAACATGTATCAACAGTGATGCCATTTTCAAGTGATATCAAAACATACCAAATAGTTTACTTTGTAATTCCAAAAAGGGTACTGAGGTTTTTATCTCTATTCCTATTTATGCCATTTTAATTTTGACTTGAAAATGGCTCTAATGTCCGAAAAATGTTGTTACAAAATAATTTAAAAGGGTACTGAGATTTCTAATTTTTACTTATACCGTACTGATTATGATATAACTTAGGTATCGGTACCCTTTCAATATATCTGTTTATAACTTATTATACAAGTTTGGTAACCCTATTCTAACACATTCATACACACACATATTACATTTCTACATATTTATTTATAATTGCATTCAATATCATTATTTGGGCAATAGCCTGTTTTTCTTATCCGATCATTGTATTGTTTGTGCTAACCTAATAGATAAATGAATGAATAAAAATTACTGACCGTCGCTATGACTTGTATTCACTGCACTATCCAACTGCAATAGAGATGTGACCGAAAATCGCCTTGAATTCCCACTACCCGGCAGATTAGAAGGATAAACAGGTCCTGGTCCATTGTTAAAGCAGTCTATAACACTGTTTGGCTGGAAACTGTTGGGTTCACACTCTTCTAATAACATGACAATCGTCAAATTGGAAACTATCCAAATCTTATTTAGGAAATTCTATTCACTTCAATTGATCATCACTCTGAATGAAAAACTAATGAACAGTTAACTAGAGAAGATAATTGAATATTTCAGTTATTTTAAAGATAACTTAGAAGTATTCAATTATTATTATTTGTTGGGGATTTCTTCTACTACTTTAGCCAACACAAAATACGACTGATTTGCAGTTTAGTTTTTAACGATCTACTCCTAGCGCCGGATAAGACTACTTTGCTTCTTTTGGGGGATCTTTTGAGTCGAAGATTTCCGAAATTCATCTCATTCTGGCTCCTCCCACAATTCTCCCTTCACCCCCAACCTACCCCTCATCACACACCACTAAATCTCGATTTATTGGACTCCTCACTCATGTTTAGCTCCACCTCTTAGCTTAGAAACACTTTTTTCTATTTTAAAGTCACTCTCTGTTACAGATGATTGTACACGTTACTGTTCTTAGAGAATCATTTGGAACTGTTACTTATCCGTTCCTGCGATTTGTTCAATTCAACATTATCCTATACTATTAAACAAACAATTTCTGTTTATATGTTTGTATTTCACCGGATCTCGAAAACGGCTCTAATGATTCTCACGAAATACAGAACATAGTAGGTTTATAATATAAAACTTCGATTGCACTAAGTCTCATCCATGGGAAAACTCGCTGAAGGACATTTAAAGGATAATTATCATTCATCCTTGGAAAAGCAGCTGATAATAAATTATTTCGTCGTCTTTTGATGATGGAAGTGAGTGAACGAGTTCATGTGTGTGGGACTGTGTCAAAATTATGACTCAGCTGTTGAACTTTTGTAATCATTCAATCAGGTACTTAGTGCTGCCGGTTGCGAAAAAGCCGGGTTATTTCCAATCCTGATTAATTCCAGTAGATCCATATTTTTGAAATGGTCTCCTCTGATTTTGTTCACGTGAAATTAATCAGGATTGAAATTTAACCGGCTTTTGTGCAACTGGGCCTTTTGTGAGGGGAATTTTTGCATTCATTTTTGCAATCTCAATTTTCTGTGATTAGATAGAACATTTATTTCTGTATGAACTATGGATGTTATTATAATTTCTTCTTTCGTGATACATTTTTTATGCTTTTGTACTCCAGAGCGAAGCTCGGTCCCCGATATTTCAACATTGTTTTAATAAATGGCAGTGTCAAAGAATCTTTCATGTTTGGAGTCAGATTGAAATATTCAACATCTTATTTTTTATACTGAAAAATATATTTTGTAGATGATTGCTGTAGATCGATGTGTAGAAAATTCATGAAAATTATTTGAGTATTTTGTGAATTAATCTCATTACTGAAATATTCTTGTAAATCATTATTGCTGCTAGATCAATAATTCAATATAAACAATCTTGTTGGAAGAATTAAAATCAGGTTATTAACCTACTCGCTATCCAGATTAGGGTTAAGAACAAGTTGCAGTTGAATATCAAATGTTGTGAAAATATTGTTACTTTTAAAAAACTACTTTTCTAGTGACTGGTTTTGAAACCTTTCCATTGTTTGACAACTTTTTCCGATTCTATACTCGATGTAATTCTACTTTGTGACTTTAAAATTTCACTTTGTTATTGTATTTGTTTGTTACTTTTATAACTAGTTTTGTATTACTATAACTTTGTCAATTACCTATACTGGTCCACAACAATAAAATTCATTTATTTATTTATTTCGTAATTCTTTGTAATTTTGTTTTGTCTTGTTTTGTGTGTTTTTAATAAATAAATTTAAATTTAATTTGATTTAATAGCTAGTGGTGAGTAGTCATTGATTTATTTGATTTAGTCACAATTTATTTGACAGACCAAGAAGCTTCTAAATATTTGATAGCTTCCAATTGGAATTTTGTTTGTTTATTAATCACGCACTCACGCACTTGATAGCAATTGCACAATATAATTATTATACTGCAATATAAAACATCACATACTGTACTTCCTTCCATCTTTCTCCAAATTTTAAGCCTATTTGAAAGAAGAAGAAAAAATACTCTTGTTAAAAATGCTCTACAAAGTTTGAAATTGTCCAAAGTCACCCGGTTTTACGGTAGGTGAAATATAAAATATCACATACTTCCTTTCATCTACTTTTCTCCATCCTAATATGTCATCATGTCAAGTTTTCTCCAACTTCATCAACTGATTGAAATTGAAAAATATATAATATAGATAGGGATGAAAACTATTACAGTATCAAAAGAAATAGGCTAATTAGTAAGTCCAAATAATTGATGAAATCTGATAGATTTCCATCAATTCATTTTTCAATTCCCAAAATTGAAAAGTAGAACTCTTTATTGAATGTTACATTATAAAGGCTGTGCAGAAGCTAAAAATAAACTTCCTACTGGTGATATTTTTCAAAGTTTTTCAATTCGTATATCATCAAGCTATCAAAATGAAAAAGTTTTATCAGGAAAACAATTTTTTTGCTGATCATTACTTTTTGAGATATGAGCGCCTAAAGTTAAAATTTTTGGGACAGAACATTTCAAATTCGGTAAGAGATAAATCCATGAGATTTAGAGGATAGATTCTTCATGGTATTGCTGATCTAGTAAAACAAAAAAGTTCTGAAAATATCAATTTTTAAGATAGTTATTCAATTTACTATAAAAATAACTTTTAGTTGAGTTATTTTTGGTAAATTGAATAACTTTTTCAAAAATTGATATTTTCAGGAAATTTTTGTTCTACTAGATCAACAATATCATGAAGAACCCATCCTCTAAATCTAATGGATTTATATCTCACCGAATTTGAAATGTTCTGTCCCAAAAATTCAAACTTCAGGCGCTCATATCTCAAAAAGTAATGATCGGGGAAAAAATGTTTTCCTGAGAAAACTTTTTACTTTCCTTGCCCTATTACGATAGGTAAGGAAAGTATTGCTTTCCGAAAAAATTAAGGTACCCCGATTTTGAAATTTCTATACGTTTCAAGGTCCCCTGAGTTCAAAAAAGTGGTTTTTGGGTATTGGTCTGTATGTGTGTGTGTGTGTATGAGTGTATGTGCGTCTGTGTACACGATATCTCATCTCACAATTAACGGAATGACTTGAAATTTGGAACTTAAGGTCCTTACACTATAAGGATCCGACACGAACAATTTCGATCAAATGCAATTCAAGATGGCGGCTAAAATGGCGAAAATGTCAAAAACAGGGTTTTTCGTGATTTTCTCGGAAACGGCTCCAACGATTTTGATCAAATTCATACCTAAAATAGTCATTGATAAGCTCTATCAACTGCCACAAGTCCCATATCTGTAAAAATTTCAGGAGCTCCGCCCCATCAATGCAGATAGATTCCCAATTATCAGGCTTCAGATACAATTGAAACAAAAAACATCAAGTGGAGTAGATTGAGCATGAAAATCTCTACAATTAATGTTCAGTAACATTTTCTCCTAAAATTGAAAATAAGCTTTAAATTCGAGAAAATGTGATTATTCAATTGCAAATTATTGTTGATTCTATTAAATCATTCACTATGAAGAGATAGCAGACCTCATGTGTGTCTCCAGCGTTATTGCCCTGTCACCAGCTGGCTCTAATCTTTGAATAGTAGATTTGAGATGCGCGGGAACACTAGCGTCAGGTGATCAATTTTCATAACGGCAAGGAAAGTTGTGTGAGTGCGCCACACCAGATTTTTTTATTTTGAGTTCAAGCTACCAGCTGATTAAATCGAGTTTAAGCTTTGACTGTGCAAACGGCCGGCCCTTAGTAACAGGACAAGATAGCTACAACAACAGACTGATCCTCAGTAACTGTTCCATGATTACTTCTCCTCCGTGTTCCTCTGATATTCTTTGAAGTTCTATTTTGAAGTTCCCCGTCTGACCTATCCCCACTTATTTCAACACCCCCACCATTCTCTCCTCCACATTTTGTTGAGTAAAAACGTTATTTAAATCGTTGAGGATGTATGCGATCCCTGATCTAATCCTACATCACTTCTAATACACATCGCTATGCTTCTAGCAACTCGTAATGCTTTCCTAAGAAATTGACTTGGACAAGTTGTTTTCGATTTTATTTTCGTTACAAATACGAGAGTTCTGTTTATTAGAGATTCATCTCCGCTACTTTATTAGTTAATTCTTTCCTGAGGATTCAATTTTCAAACATCTGTGCGCTTCAAACTATTGGAAATTATTAAAATAAAGACGATTGTGTGTAGAATATAATAAAATTGGAAGTGATTATTCAAGCAGTTGAGATAAAAAGGTACCTGATATGAAAATAAATACATTTTATAACACAAACGTTATGGCCAAATATGGTTCAATTCAAATTTCAATGAATATAAAAGAATATAGAGGACCAGCTCGAAAAATGTCGCCACTATAAAACGTGAGTGTTTGATATTAAAAAGAAAAGTATTTCTATTATAACTTATCAAATTATAGTTCCTTAATTCAAATGTTATTAATTTTTAATCTATTTATTTTCTATTGTTCCAATAGTCTGAGGATCATGATCATGGTTCAACTCATTTCCTGTTGAACATGGAGTTAACTTGACAGAATACTACATAATAGAAATTCATTTCGGAGTCATGTGGTTTGTTATAGATATTTCACTACGTTATAGATAAATATCGGGGACCGAGCTCTGGATTACAAAAGCATGAAAAAATTATTACGAAAGAAGAAATCATAATAGCATTCATACAGAAATGTAAATTTTCCACTTTTCGACCGAACATGACTTATGATGCATGATTTTGGACCGCCTTGACGAGCTGAGAAGAATGAAGTATAGTACGATGAAATCTGAGCATTGTGTCAGAAGTTATAAGTGTTTGAAACTTTGATTCTTGAGGTGTACTTAAGCGCGCCTTTCCACTAGGAAATACTGGAATGAAGTGCATCTAACGGGTGATTCTGATAGAACATAATCTTATGAACTCATATCATTGTGCGAAATATCAATGTGAAGACAATGTAGTTGGTGATGATGGTTGAAGCTGAAAATGAGGTGTTTTTCACAATACAAGGAGCATTGTTGTCAGGTGTACCTGGAAATCTATATGAGATAGAGCGGTCTACCTGATCTCAGATTGTAGAGCACAAAAATACGCCTAGAAGGATTTTGAATTATACATCTAAATGGTAACAATCGAAACATATTGTTGATTTTTAATCATCAAAATTGATTTTTTCTAAAAATTTTACTCATTTTTGAAAAATTATAACTCAGTACTCAATGAAGATAGATAGTTCCGAATGATCTATTTTTATTCAGAATTTCATTATCTAGAAAAAAGGCAAGAGCAAATTTTTCTGTCCTCTTAAGAGATTTGGCAGAAATAGCTGAAATCTGGAAAATGAGCCGAAAATACCATGTTTTCGGGCCACTCTGTATCTAGCACGAGGAAATTTTGCATGACGAAATTGGTTCTGGACTTCTCTTATGTACCCAAATAATATATTAGAAACTCAGAATTACAATATGAATTGCAAGCACACCCCATTTTTTATGTCTATATTGACTGGACTAAATGCCAAAATTCACTTTATAATCTCAATAGTATTTTATTCAGAGCTATCGTTATGTACATGTTTATCGGAACGATTGGTTGATAATCGAAAGCTTTTTCCGATTACAGTGATGGTAGAATTTTGTTTGTCGATTTTTTTGGAAATAAATTTATTCAATTCTGATAGTAGTGTGATATTTTCTCTTCACAACATCCAACTAAAACGAACTTGGGAAAAACAAATTGCTTGTCATTTTAAATAATAATTCAAATACCATGCTACTTGAAAATGAAATATTGCAAATTGCATTCATTTGAGAATAAAAATATTTCGAATGAAAAAAGATGATGACGGAGACTGATGACCCATTAAAATAAGTTTGGTATTTGATTCTAAAAAAAACTTTTGAAGTAGCACCACTATTTTGCAAAAAAAAACTCAACAGAGTTTCAACAGAACAAGAATTTTGCATTTGATTTGCAAGCATGATAAATCTAAACAGACAGACTGATAAATCATCATTTCATAGTGTCATCCAAGGTTTAATGAATTGTTAAAAGTTGGTTATGTTTCTAGATCTGTGATCTGGGATGAAAATAATCTATTAATGAATGGCTAGGGAGGCTAGCATAAAATAACACAATAAAAAATGTATCCTATAGAATGTATAACAATAAAATGAAGCATAACAATAGCATAACACTCACCGATAATGAATGCTGGAGAATTCGTTTGAAATTTGAATTACCTGCACATGTTTTTGCAATTTTGACGAAGTAGAGATTTCTGGAAACTAAATTCATTCCACTGATCCTGTAGTACAGTATTTGCTCCTTGAATGTGATTCATCGAAGTTGATAATTTTGTTAATAAAATTGATCATTAAAGCTAAATTTATCATTATAGCTTTCGCCTTTCAACAATCCTATTGCTCATTAAAAGACGCTAATGCACTTCAATCATTGGATGGTAGAGTGCAAAGTTAGTAGACAGAAGGTTGGTCACTCATCTATAGTATTTTAGTTGAAATGCAATTGGAGTGGGGGAACTGCAGTCGTGACGTAGGCTGTAGTACAGAGTAGGCAGAATATCGCATTCTTGAAAATCATACAGTGTAGTCAAATTATATAACACAAACATTTTCTGACATGCAAGATTTCTGTTTCTGCTTTACAATAATTATCAAGAAATTTGAATAATACAAGTATTTTGCCATATAAAAGCAAAAACCCCACCTCCTAACCTTCCCTTTCAAACCCTTAAGGTTTCTTCATCTTCTAGGTCGTGTTTATATTTTGTAGTTTGGCTATACATCAGCTTGTGAATTTCGGGGATGAGATATTTTGATTCTCGTAGAACATGTGCTCGATACCAGCATGTGTTCAGTGCATTTATATGAATGAAATTCTTCGGATTTATTGGGATCGGTTTATCGGATTATTGCAATGCATTGGTTTATCAAGATTTTTTATGGGTTAATCTGAAATTATAATAGTATAACGTTGTCTACTAACGCTTTTCCAGCTTATTAACTTTTCCGTGTCACGTTTTTAGATTCTTGAAAAACTTTTAACTTAACTCTATTCATACAAGTTGAAAGAATTTGAAATATTTAACATCATTAGAATCAGTGATTCAATCGCTATAAGTATGGAGAATTTTTAAGTTCTAGGTCAATCTTAAGGGTGTCAAACGACGATGTATTTGAAGATACAGTGAATAAACTGTATGCTCAGTGTGGTTACTCTATCACTTTTTTACTACACGTGACGTCACGCTGGCGTTCCCCCCACCACTTCGAATCTTTCACTTGTGAGTGATCAACCTTCTGTCTACTAACGTTGGGTAGAGTGAACAAAGGGTTGAATTAAGACCGTTCAACAAGAATAATCTGTTAATTACAAAGAGTTGTCAGTGCCATATTTTTAATGTACTGTACTTCTTAAAAAATACTTGAATGACTATAAATTTAATAAAAATATAAATCTAAGTAGACTTTTTGAAATTGCTTACTCACAACATGTTTCGGCTATATTATTTTTATTATAATGTGAGTAAACAATTTTGAAAAGAGTACTTAGATTTCTATTTTTATTATATTAACGAGTAGCCCTAACGCAAAAAATACAACTTGAATGAGTTATAATGTTATAAGTAGTGACGATGCCACTAATTTTTCCTGTAGTCACACCAATATAAACAAAGGACTCGGAAACGTGTGATGTACTGGCCAATTAATGTACGTTTTCAAAATAATTAGATGAGTTTTAATGCTATAAGTAGTGATTGATGATGCCATTAATTTATCCCAAAGCTACGCCAATACAAATTTACGAACAAAGAACTTGGAGTGTGATGAACTAGTCAATTAATAAAAAAAAACTGATAAAAAATGATGTCGGATTGTAGCAGATAGTTATTGCGAGCTTGTTGCTTTTACAGTTGCATTTACCCGTAGCAACTCCAACATAATCCTATACCTACTATTAAACGAGCAATTTCTGTTTATATGTTTAGATGTTAAGATGTATCTGTATGTGACCGGATCTCGTAAACGGCTCTAACGATTCTCACAAAATTTGGAACAAGGTAGGTTTATGATCTGAAAATTCGATTGCACTAGGACTCAACCCTGGGATAACTCGCTGAAGGACATCAAAAGGATAAATACGTCCTTGGAAAAACAGCTGGAAATTTTGTCGTCTGTCGATACTGTAATAGAAGAGACTGAACGAGTGCATGTGTGGGATCATCCAGCTGATCTCACGAGGAGTAAAATTCAGCAAAACTTATTTTCGTTTATTTATTATTTTTTAGAAAACATGTTTTCATACTTCAGAATGTCCAAAATAGTAACTAGATGCTGTTAGTGTAGAAATAGTACATAGTATATTAGCAAAATTGTAGCAAACACAGTATATAATTCTAAATCGAATTCTTAATATATTTATTAATAATTGATAATGGGTTTGTTTTTTGAAGTGTGAATAAATTGTTATTCTGATGAGTGATAGTAGCTTAACCTAGATTTTGATTTGGACTGTAGTATAAATTTGAAAAGGGACAGTTTTGGGCATAAGCCTGTTGTGCCTCCTCATATAACTGTAAAAATAATTGCACGACTGAGAAAATGAATAAATAAATATAAACTATAAACTCAATATTTCGTTACAAACTTTTCAAGCTTTTACACTCCAGAGTAAAGCTCGGTCCCCCGATATTTATAAAAAATGACTAGAAATTGCGTGATGAACTGGTCAATTAATAAAAAAACTGTTAACAAATGATGGCGGATTATAACAGTGTATGTGTCGCGAGCCTGTTGCTTTTACAGTCAACTCAAGTTGCTTTTACAGTTGCCTGTTGATCGGTAGGTGATAATTTGTTGTCCGCAACGCGACGCGTTGATTAGTAGGAGATAATTTGTCGTCTGCGACTGAGTTGCTTCCGAGCTGCTCATTACTGGTGCAATCGTAGCGAAGGCATTTTTACCACCCATTAGAAGCCACATAAATCCTCCCTTGACACAGACTCTGCGACACTCTGCCAATCCCGTTGATTTGTTAACAGCCGTTCTCGTGTTAGTTGGGCCGTGAATACGCCCGCAACTAATGATGTGAAAAATCTCTATTTGAAGTGTAACATCCTAATTAAATGATCTTCAGTGCTCCGGTTAATAAAGGATGGTGATGCTCGAAGTACAATGTATATAGTGAGGTCCACGTTATAATTGCAGTATTTGATTAACATAGATTATCTTTCGACAAAGCTATCCTCTTCTAGCTTTGCAATATTAACAGATCATATTATAGTGAGGTCCACGATATAGTTGCAGTATTTGATTAGCATATATGAATAAAACCAGAGCAAATGCTCATGAGCAAGAGCATGGTAGAAGCATATATAAGCATTTGCTCATTTCTATATGAATAAGCTTTACCTTATTTTATACTCTTACCTTAATAATGCTCCTGAACTCTGGCTCACGTATTTTAAAGTTTTTCCATCAGCTGATTCGCCTTTGTGGCCTTGATTTGTTTTTATAGCTCACGTAAGCGCTGAATATGCAAGTTAGGAGACACCGCTTGTGTTTGTGTCGTCTGCTCCGTTTCCTATTTATGAATTGAGTTCTAGCTTAGTTGAGCTTAGAATTTTGAAATAATAGCGTCAAAAATGTCATTTCTATAATAATCTTTAGCATATCTTATAATATCAATAGCCTTCTTATAATCGTCTACACTTTCATCTTCGTAAATGCCTATTTCCTATTCTGTGATGGCTATCTTTATATTGAATAGGTAACTTTTGTATTTGTTCTTTCGTATCATGGTTGAATCTAAAAAGAGTTTTATAGTTCTCAACTATTGGTTGTGATAGTATCTGGTATAATTTCCTCTTCCTCACACGAATTAGTTGAGCCATTTTACTATGAGCAAAAGGTGATAAGCTGCTTCAGACTAGACTCTCATTTTTTAAAGCATTTGCTTCAAAAGTTGAGCGAAAGCTCTACTTTATTCATACAATTTTGAGCAAAAGCTTTTACTTTTGAGCAAATTCTCAAACTATTTTTTTGATGAGCATGAGCAAAAGGTTTTGCTTACGTTTATTCATAGAAAATGAAGCAAATGCTCCATATTTTAGAAGTATAAGCAAATGCTCAACTTTATTCTTATGGCCCATTGATTATCTTTCGACAAATCAGATAGTGCTATCCTCTTCTAGCTTTGCAACGTTGACAGATCGTCTTGTAGTGAGGCCCACGATATAATTGCAGTATTTGATCAACATTGATTATCTTTCGACAAAGCAGAAAGTGCTATCCTTTTCTAGCTCTGCATCTTTGCCAGATCGTCTTTTAACAGTGTAGATATATGATTAGTTAACAAAATATTTAAACTCAATTTTGAAAATGTATTATTCGATCATTGAAAAATATTTCTTCTTGACGATTTAATGCATGTATAATCGATTACTTGCGCTTCGCGCTCGGCAGGGGGCTTCGCCCCCTGCACCCCCAGTAGGGTGCGTTAGCTATGGTTATAGGCTTATCTCCGGGAGCTGAACAAAAAAGCTTCTTATAAATTTTTTGTGGGAAACATATTTAAATGTGTTCCAAATATTTGGGGGAGGCTAGGGGTAGCGAGGGAAAGATTTTGAGAGTTCTGGAGGTTTTCCCGTAGCCTCCAGTGTAGTATGCAACAGATTTGATGTTCAGTTTTCACAGCGAACTCATAGTTTTGGCTGAAAATTTTTGGTATTTGAGAAAACCTCAAATTTTCGATGAATGCTCAATTTTCTAGGTCGCTATTTGAATTTGGTTGAGATTTAGCTATGGCTTATCTCCGGCTTATCTCCGGGAGCTGAACAAAAAAGTTTGTGATGAATTTTTTGTGGGAAAAAAATTTAAATGTGTCCCAAACATTTGGGGGAGCACAGGGGTGGCGGGGGGGGCAGAATTTGGAATGTCTGGAGGTTTTTCCATAGCCTCCAGTGTAGTATGCAACAGATTTGGTGTTCAGTTTTTACAGCGAACTCATATAGTTTTGGCTGAGAATTTTTGGTATTTGTGAAAACTCCCAATTTTCGATAAAAACTCAATTTTCCGGGTCGCCATTTGAATTTGGTTGAAATTTAGCTATGGCTCTATACTTAGCTTGGTGAGCTAAACAAAAAAGCTTGTAATACATTTTTTGTGGGAAACAAATTCAAATGTGTCCCAAATATTTGTTGGTGCACATGGAGGTTTTCCCGTAGCCTCCAGTGTAGTATGCAACAGATTTGGTGTTCAGTTTTCACAGTAAACTCATAGTTTTGGCTGAGAATTTTTGGTATTTGGGAAAACTTCAAATTTTCGATGAAAACTCAAATTCCCGGGTCACCATTTGAATTTGGTCAAAATTGAACTATGGATATAGGCTTATCTCCGGGAGCTTAACAAAAAAGCTTCTATCGAATTTTCTGTGCGAGGCTTATTTAAATGTGTCGAAACAATTTGGGGGGCTCTAGGGATGCCAGGGGGGTGAAATTTTAGTGATTTGGAGGTTTTCCCATAGCCTCCAGTGTGTTCTCTAACTGATTTCGAGGTTGGTTCTCCGATACAATCAGCCGTATTGGCTGAGAATTTTTCGTAATTTTTTGCCTTTTGCAGCTTTAATGTAATTAATCGATTATTTCAAACAAGAATGGACAGTTGTTATCACATCAATAAAAAATATACTTGTATCATGTATCCTCTACAGTGGCAAGGATAGGCTACCGGTATCATCTACTCTCTATAGAAGGCAGTGACAAGGCATGACAAGGCAAGTGACAGAGATTCGGCAACTCTGCTCTCCTATTTTTCCACACTGTCATTAGCCTATAACGTTGGCCTAACTCTCATTAGAAATAAGAATGTTAGAAGGCCTTCTCCACTAATAATACTAATAGTTCTGTGAACAGTAGAACTCATGCAGTATTCTCATCCACAAGTACCTGATTGAAACTATAGAGCTATGGAAATACAGCAGTAGACTGGCTTCTCCACACATCTGTGTAATCACTTGTCAGCTGATTTATGATGAATAATTCTATAGTCTGATTTTTACTCTAATATTGGCGTATGAAGGAGGCTCCTTTTCCTTTTATATTATCCTTGAAATGCAAAATTTCCAAAAACCTTGTATATATACGTCGACGCTCAATTAAAAAAGGAACATACCTGTCAAATTTCATGAAAATCTATTACAAATGCGCAACATATTAACATTTAAACATTCAAACATTCAAACATTCAAACATTCAAACATTCAAACATTAAAACGTTAAGAGAAATGCCAAACCGTCGACTTGAATCTTAGACCTCACTTTGCTCGGTCAATAACGACGTTATCTCTACGTCGAGATGGGGGAATTATACCATAGAGAAAAGATAGCATGAGTTCTATCTTACATGCTATCTTTATACTATCTTTTGCTATCCTTATGGTATCTTTTGCTATCACTTATGGTATCTTTCATGCTATATCTATGCTATCATTTCACTTCGATTATAATACCCTCTTGGCTTTTATATGGCCATTCATGTAATCACCATTGTCTCACCTACAAATTTTTGAATTAGAATAATAAAGGCTATAATTCACAATTTCTATGTTTGAGAGCTGAATTATCCATATTTCTATAACTAGAACACTATAACCAATTAAATGATAATTGCAGTTATCCCTATGATGAAGTGTAGCGTACGTTAGTTAAATGTGTAATGACCTCAGTTTTGGCATTAATTCACAACTGGAAAAATAAAACAAATGATACGACTCTATCCTTTAAACTGATTTATTTACAGCTAGATCTCTCCCGAGAAATTTACGGTTATAGTGTTTGAGATTTATTAAGTCCAATCCGATTATGAAAGGATCAAAATAAAAGTCGTGGAATATTATGAATGTCTCGTAGTTTTATTGCCATTCTTCTTCTCCACTTCCAATTATATATCACAATACTTGTCTTGCTTCATTTGTGGAAAGAGTTTCAGGAATGCATCTCTGATATATTCTTGATATTGCATTCGAGAAACTTTAGTTCGATGGATGGTTCAAGGGAATGTTTTTGTCTATGACATTGACAATGATATTTGTCAATCAATCATACAATCATCTTGACAATGATAGTTGTTTCTTCAAGTTGATTTCGTTGCAGATGCAATACCCATTATGCTGTATCAGATCAATAAATAGCCTACATCTTATTTCATAGAATAAACAGTCTAGCTACTCTCTTTTACCTATTTTCTGTCTCTCTTTTCTTTGTTATCATTTTATCAATGAATATGATTGTTGCATACCTGATAAGGCTTGATCTTTTCAAATGCTTGTTGGATACTCACACTTTGATTGTATTACATTTTTGGAACAAATCACCATTGTCTCACCTACAAATTTTTGAATTAGAATAATAAAGGCTATAATTCACAATTTCTATGTTTGAGAGCTGAATTATCCATAATTCTATAACTAGAACACTATAACCAATTAAATGATAATTGCAGTTATCCCTATGATGAAGTGTAGCGTACGTTAGTTAAATGTGTAATGACCTCAGTTTTGGCATTAATTCACAACTGGAAAAATAAAACAAATGATACGACTCTATCCTTTAAACTGATTTATTTACAGCTAGATCTCTCCCGAGAAATTTACGGTTATAGTGTTTGAGATTTATTAAGTCCAATCCGATTATGAAAGGATCAAAATAAAAGTCGTGGAATATTATGAATGTCTCGTAGTTTTATTGCCATTCTTCTTCTCCACTTCCAATTATATATCACAATACTTGTCTTGCTTCATTTGTGGAAAGAGTTTCAGGAATGCATTTCTGATATATTCTTGATATTGCATTCGAGAAACTTCAGTTCGATGGACGGTTCAAGGGAATGTTTTTGTCTATGACAATGACAATGATATTTGTCAATCAATCATACAATCATCTTGACAATGATAGTTGTTTCTTCAAGTTGATTTCGTTGCAGATGCAATACCCATTATGCTGTATCAGATCAATAAATAGCCTACATCTTATTTCATAGAATAAACAGTCTAGCTACTCTCTTTCACCTATTTTCTGTCTCTAGCTTTTCTCTGTTATCATTTTATCAATGAATATGATTGTTGCATAGTACCTGATAAGGCTTCATCTTTTCAAATGCTTGTTGGATACTCACACTTTGCTTGTATTACATTTGGAACAAATAACAAAAGTCTCTTCCACTTTATGATAAAAACACACTGTCATACATGACATTGGAGATCTATTCGCTTTATCAATTACATTTAATAATTAAATCCGCGACCAGACCTCCAATTCACAAAATAATATTTCAATAAAATTGAATGGGTCTTGATGTCATGTATGACAACACCTATCAATTAATAATTGAGAATATTATAACTACTATACACTGAATACTATCAAGATCGCCTTACTATCTTACACCTAACTATCTATCTTACTGTAGGCCTACTATCAAAATAAACTAATTGAGAGAATTATTTCTTTTGATCATAGATCGACACAGATTTTTTTCTAGCCAATAGATATCTCATTGAAAATGATTAAGGAGAGAGAAAGAAAGAGAAAAAGGAAAAGAAGAAGAAGAAGGAGAAGGAGAAGGAGGAGAAGAAGAAGAAGAAGAAGAAGAAGAAGAAGAAGAAGAAGAAGAAGAAGAAGAAGAAGAGAAGAAGAAGAAGAAGAAGAAGAAGAATATATCATAGAAACCAAAGACCTTAAAGAGATATAGACCCACAATGCCTATGCCTTCTCAATGATAGCTCTTACTTGAAATTGAAGGCTGCCATTGGGGTATTTTAGCACGAGATATTATATAAATAATATTTGTAATACTATAGATCACAGAGGCATTGGTGACATTGGTATGTAATAATTTTATGGGTGTTGCCCCCTCAATGGCGGATTTCAATTCCAAGTACGACACTAGCGCTGCATGTGAGTCTATGCATCTTTAAGGTCTTTGATAGAAACCTATAGAAACACAGATCGAAAGAATATTCTTTTAATAACATGTGTATTATTAAAGCTCTACTCGAGTGGAAATTTAATAATTTCTAGTTTTAGAGTAACTGAGTTCGATAGCTCCTGATATTTTGCTGGTTCCTCGTATTATCCAAGTATTCCAATCTATATATAATATATAAAAGCGAAATGGCACTCACTCACTGACTGACTCACTCACTCACTCACTCGCAGAACTAAAAATCTACCGGACCAAAAACGTTCAAATTTGGTAGGTATGTTCAGTTGGCCCTTTAGAGGCGCACTAAGAAATCTTTTGGCAATATTTTAAATCTAAGGGTTGTTTTTAAGGGTTTAAAGTTCGTCTTTTGGCATGTATATTCTTCTTCTCCCAATCTCTTAATTATAATTGGAATTTCCATATCATATGTTACTATAGAACTATAATCTAGATAGAAGAAGAAGAAGATACTTTTTATTCCACAAGAACATACGAATAACATATTAATTTGCAAGAATTAACTTCAGTTGAGGTACAAATGGAGTGAAATACTAAAACTTCATTCGAAAAAGTAGCAAATACGGAGCCTTTCCATACGAGAACAAAAGCTACGAAGGTACCTTCATCTGTTTGAACCGATGATTAATTCAGTCTTGAAAGCGGGGTGGATCTCGGACAATTGAGATGTCGCCACTTCTCTCATGGAAAGACAGTGACAAGTAGAGTCAAGCCTCGGAGGAGGAGTGATACACATCCTGTGGACACGAGAACGTCTGCTATCCTTATTTATTTAAGGATAAAGGATGGACTGGCGGCTTAGGGAAAAGATAAGGATGGTACATCCTTCTAGATAGGTTATTCATATATACAGAGTGTTTCAGAAGTAGTGTCGAATATTTTAGAGTATTGTTCCTGGATGATAGGAGACTGCAAATGTCGTATTTCAAATGTACAAAACTCAGCGGTTATCCTTATAGCTGTCATTTTGTTTTTTTTTACTTAGGAATTTTTATCTCAAGAACGAAATGTTGTATTGACCTGAAATTCGGCATGAATATTTATGCTATAAAGACTCAAGTTTAAAGAATAAAATAAAAAAAATTCGATGCAAATTTTCAGAATGGCGGCCATTTGAAATTTTGATTGCAAATTTCACGAAAACCGTTCACTTTACAGAGAATTTACAAGAGACAAAAAAGTTAGCAAATTTCATCAAGATTTCAAGGATACCTCATTTTTTAAGATCGGTCAGAGAATAAAAGAGAAATTAATTATTTTCGTATTGCATGCATGACCACTTTTTACAATTTAAACATCAAAATCACATTTTTAATTCTAATTGTATTTAAGATGAAGCTTTGAACCTCGGTATGGCTTCATATGGCCATCGATTTTACAATGTTTTTCAGATGATCTTCTTTATTCATGATCATGCATGCTGTAAAAAAATAATTAATTTCTCTGTTATCCTCTGACCAATCTTGATAAATGAGGTATCCATGAAATCTTGATAAAATTTTCTAACTTTTTTGTTTCTTGTGAATTTTCTGTTAAGTGAACGGTTTTCGTGAAATTTGCCATCAAAAATTTTAAATGGCCACCATTTTGAATATGTACATCGAAAATGTTTCATTTTATTTTTTAAACTTGAGTCTCCATAGCATAAATATTCATCCCAAATTTCAGATCAATACATCATTTCGTTCTTGAGATAGAAATTTCTAAGTGAAAAAAACGAAATGGCAGCTATAAGTATAACCGCTGAGTTTTGGACACTTCAAGTACGACATTTGTAGTCTCCTATCATCCAGGATCAATAAATACCCTAAAATGTTCGTCACTACTTCTGAAACACTCTTTATATAGGTTATATACTCTCCTTGGGGAAAAGAGAGCGCAAACGTGCGCGTGCGTATGATCTGCACATAGGACTCTCGGCGCCGTTTGAGAGTAGTTGGAGGGTTGAGGTAGTTGTTGAGGTGAGGAAGTGGGGGGGAAAGGAATTAGGGGTGATGAAGGGACCTGCCTATTTTGGAAAGTGCACACATGTTTGCTGGGATGCAGTTTCTGCAGCCTCCCGAAAGTCCTTACCCTACATTGAAGGTCCTTAAATTAATATCCTTTAAAGGTCCTTACTAGTCTGTCGGCCCGCACACGTTATTCAGACCTGCATTGCCACCCACTTGAAAATGGAATGAAAATTTCCTCTGTTAGGCGGAGTTGGGACGTTCAGATCCTTTCTAGCACTCAACCTTGAATTGGTATCAAAGTTCATGTTGATTATTAAGTTAATAAATAAACTTAAACTCGGGGCGCCGAGCTTCGCTCGTTATTTTTATTTAGACTCTATTGATAAACAGAGCACAATTATCTAAAATGATCGTGTTTATATTTTACACCTGGCTATATGTCAGCTTATGAATTTCGGGGATGCGATATTTTGATTTTCCACAGAATCACTCGCTCACTTTTTACTATCCACAGACGACGAAAGTCTCAGCTGCTTCAGCCAAGGATCAACTATCCTTAATTAATGTCGTTCAGCAAGTTTTCCCAAGGATGAGACCTGGTGCAATCGAATTTTTATATAATAAACCTACTATGTTCCAAATTTCGTGAAAATCGTTAGAGCCGTTCTCGAGATCAGTTGAACATAAATAACTAGATATACAGAAATTGCTAGCTTAATATAATAGGATTATTGATTCATGTAATAAATGAGTTGCAACATCTCCCGAACTATGTAAAAATAATTGCAAATTTCGGTCGTTACTTAATTGTCTTGTTGAGTATTAGAAGAAGTCTGATTTCATCTACTTTTGTTTCAATTTCAGTGAGTCCAACATTTCAGACGTTTACAAAGGTAAATCCTGCTGACGTTTAATCCTAGGCTCATGCTTATATACTAAACTAGCAGATACCAGTGCTCTTCAAGGGTGTAATTAAAAACGTGACCTACTGAAATCTTGAAAAATTTAAAATAGACCTATAACAATCCTCGGTAAATTAAGAATCAATATGCAAAATTTCATAGGTTAGGTTAGTCAAGTAGTTCAGACGTGATGATGCGTCATTAGTGAATTTCCTATCCCGTACGTGTATAAGCCGATTCTTTCCACCGTTATATTATAGATTGATAGTTAATTCATTCAATAATTGGATTTCAACATCTTCTGAACTATGTACAAATCATTGTGATTTCTTCGAAAATTTTAGACCTTGTGAGTGTTAGAAGTTGAATTTTTATCTCCACTTGTTGAAAATCATTGCAATTTTATTGAATTCAGCATCTTGGACGTTTACCAAGGTTTATGCTTATATTCTTGACTACCAGGTTACCTGTGCTCTGCAAGGGTCCAATTAATAACATTACAGACTGAAAAATTGAAATCTTGAAGATTTTATAATAGGCATAACTATCCTCGGTAAATTAAGAATGAATATGCAAAATTTCAAGATAATCAGTCAAGTAGTTAAACGTGATGATGCGTCATACGTGAATTTCCTATCCAGTACGTGCATAAGAAAATTCTTTACTTTTTCATATTATAGATTAACTTATAGATTGGTGATTCAAATTTGAAATCTCATAAAGTATTTTTGCAATTCCAATGAATTTGAAATTCGGGGAATTTACCAAGCGCTAATGCTCATTCTTCTTTATGTTAAAAGCTGAATTCCCAGCCCGGCCGTGTATGACTAGTCCTATTAAAACTTATGGGAATAATATTCCTAATTTACCGGACACGTTCACTGACACTGATATCTGGGAATCCAGCTTAATTAAATTTCGATTTCACTTCCACTACATTAAAATATTTTGATAAAAAACAATTCAAGTGATATTCATCTATTTCACTTTCCATGACGAACTGCTAGTTAATCCATTTTTGAACTATTTTCAACACAGTGTTGAGATTGGATATGAAAATCCGAAAGAATTCCTCACGTGAGTACTAGTTTCTAATAACTTTTATTCAAGACTGTGGTGTCAAATTTAAAAATATTTCCTTTCCATTATTAAAAAATGGAAATTGATCACCCGACGCTATAGTGTTCACGCGCATCTCAAGTCTACTATTCTAAGATCTGAGCCAGCTGTTGACAGAGCAATAACGCTGGAAACACACGAGGTCTGCTATCTCTTCATAGTGAATTATTTAATAGAATCAACAGTTGCCAACAGTTTGCAATATTGAATAATCACATTTTCTGGAATTTCGAGCTTATTTTCAATTTTAGGTGAAAATGCTACTGCTTGAACATTAATTGTAGAGATTTTCATGCTCAATCTTTTCCACTTGATTTTTTTTTGTTTAAACTGTATCTGAAGCCTGATAATTGGGAATCTAAAATCAAACTTTGCATAGATGAGGCGGAGCTCCTGAAGGTTTTACAGATATGAAACTTGTGGCAGTTGATAGAGCTTATCAATAACTATTAGGCATGAATTTGATCAGAATCGTTTGAGCCATTCTCGAGAAAATCGCGAAAACCCCTGTTTTTGACAAAATTTTCGCCATTTCAGCCGCCATCTTGAATTGCATTTGATCGACATTGTTTATGTTGGATCCTTACATTGTAAGGACCTCAAGTTCCAAATTTCAAGTCATTCCGTTAATTGGGAGATGAGGTATCGTGTACACAGACACACATACACTCACATATACAGACCAATACCCAAAAACCACTTTTTCGGACTCAGGGGACCTTGAAACGTATAGAAATTTAGAAACTGGGGTACCTTATTTTTTTTGGAAAGCAATACTTTCCTTACCTATGGTAATAGGGTAAGGAAAGTAAAAACGAATTCAATTGAATTAAAAATGATGAATATTTTCTCTCTTATACAGTTGGAAAAATCACACTAATCCTATACTATTAAACGAGCAACTTTTGTTTATATGTTTGGATGTTTATATGTTTGTATTCACCGGATCTCGAAAACGGCTCTAACGATTTTCACGAAATTCAGAACATAGTAGGTATTTAATATATAAAGATTCGATTGCACCAGGTCTCATCCCTGGGAAAACTCGCTGAAGGACATTAAAAGGATAATTATTATCCATCCTTGGGAAAACAGCTGATAATAATTATTTCATCGTCTGTTGGTGATGGAAGTGAGTGAGCGAGTTCATGTGTGGTGGACTGTGTCAAAATTATGACTCAGCTGTTGAACTTTTGTAATCATTCAATCAGGTACTTAGTGCCGGTTGCGAAAAGCTGGGTTATTCTCAATCCTGATTAATTCCAGTAGATCCATCTTTTTGAAATGGTCTTCTCTGATTTGATTCACGTGAAATTAATCAGGATTAATATTTAACTTTCATTTGTGCAACCGGGCCTTTGTGAGGGAAATTTTTGCATTCTTCTGGAAATTAATCTCAATTTACTCTGATTAGAAAGAACATTTCTGAATGAACTATGAATGTTATTATAATTCCTTCTTTTGTAATAAATTTTTTATGCTTTTGTACTCCAGAGCGAATCTCGGTCCCCGATATTCAATAGTTAACACCAGAACAATTTCTAGTTCCCAACCACTCTTGAAAGATGAGAACAAAAATTAGGGAACACCTAGCAGTAATAACCAATTACAGCGCCCCTATCCCTTGAACTATACCCACCAACTTCAAGATGAGCACACAAATTAAGATAACAGGAAGCGAGTTAAACACTGTGCTAATCTCTCTCCCCAATGAAAGGGAACCTCTGTTCTTCTATAACAAGCCACAAACCTAATTGGCGACTTTAGAACTTTGCTTGTCTAGGCGCTGCCTATTTTTCTCCTAGACTCATTCATCATGTCACATTCTCATCCGAACTAGATAAACACTAGTGGTTCACTTCAATCTGTCAGCATCTCTTACCAGAAAACACAAACTTCTCCCATTCATCTAATACTGTCAGATTGAAGGCAATTTAACTTCGGTGAGATAAGCTTCAAACAGTCAGAGTTCCTCATAGAAACACACAAATGTTTCCAATCCAACCAATGGTGACAGAAAGATGTGAATTGAACTATGTAGAAAAACAACACTGGTAGCGCCACTATAAGAACCACACACGCCGACATAGGTCATAACTCATACTTATTCTCATTATGTTTTTAGGTGAGGATTTTTCTAGTGAGAGGGAGCATCATTCTCTCTTTCTCTCTCTTGTGCGGTGTTAATCATTGCCTGTCACCAATCCATTAAGCTACATGAATTATCACAAGAATTTTATGCTGTTTAAGAAGCTAGGGATGCTTAGTTTCCAAAAGTGCACTACTACCATATGAGAAATCTTGCTTTTTTGCTGAGCATGAATGATGTTGGAAGCAAGAACATGATTCTATTACATTAGATTTCATTGTACATTAGATTATTACATTCGATTTCATGAGAGAATGATGAGATGATGATGAAAATTTAATTGTACATTGCTACTCAATTTTTTATAGTCTATAGTTGAATTAATTAACAAAGATATGACATGAAAAAAGTACGGTATCAAGTAGGTATTCTTTTTTATTTCATTTCTATAATATTCCAGTAGCCCTGTGAAGTATCACTGAGAAAAGTGTGCAATCAACAATGCTCAAATGAAAGTGATAACAAAGAAATTGAATTTTGACTATTCCTAGAAGTAGCCCTACTATGTAAGAAATCCTTTCTCTGTATAGAGCAGTACATTGATTGTTACATCTTAGGATTATTCATCTTATACATCATAGAAACCTATAGTACCGCTTGCACAAATGTCGGTTAAATTTTAATCGTGATTAATTCCACGAGAAACAATATCACAGAAGCCGTCTTTTCAAAAAAGCCTTCTCTGATTGGTTCTCGTGAAATTAATCACTGTTAAAATTTAACCGGCTTTTGTGTAACCGGGCCATAGAGTTACAGATTGATCGCTATCTGCATGGCCGGGCCCCAAGAACACAATAATTTTAATTTAATTGAACACATAAGATGCTTTCAAATATTCTTTCAATGACATGTATTATTAAAGCTCTACTCTAGTGGAAATTTAATAATTACTAGTTTTAGAGTAACTGAGTTCGATAGTTCCTGATATTTTGCTGATTCCTCGCTATGTTTCAATGTTAACTAAAGCCGATAGTCCACGTAGTTCTTTCTCGTGAAGCTGTGTGACGCTGGTAGTCTCTCATATTGTGCCGTTCATACACTCGCACCCGGCCAAAACAGTAAAAATCGACAATAATCGGCTTGAGTTAACAGTAAATTTTGCGACATAAACGACCTATACCACGGGATATCTACTTACGCTATTGTTTCTCTATGATATGATATAGTAAATAGCATTCATTCAAATTCCAATGAATAACCTACATTAAAATAAAAAATATTATTCAGGGTATTTGATAGCAATTAATCTGAATTCTAGTCCAATAATCATGATATATTTCAATAGCATTCTAATGAAAGAATATTAACACAACCAATGTGAGAAACAAGCAGTCAGCTACTGGAATGCCCCACTTGTATTCTATTGGTGGATGCCGATTTTAAACCCAGTTGAGAGATCTACTATGTCAACCAATCATGTGCGAGTACAAACTAAAGGCTCAGTTCAAGTTACACCCACAGTGCGTTCTCATTGGCTGATGAGATTTCTTCATCATAGAGACGCCATTTTGTCCAATACAACAATCATTGCTTACAGAGACAAACTTAGTATCAATAATGCTGTGTATAAACTCTACTTTGTTTTTAACTCGTATGAAATAGGAATGAAGTTGAGATGTATGATATGTAATAATAATTATGAGGCGAAAAACCAGATTTAATGTCATTATCAAAGCCACATATAATACAAGGCCGCGGCCTACGATATTGCAACGTCGCAGTGTAGGCCTAGAATCGAATACATGATTGGTAAAAAAGATTTAAAAAAATACCAGCTGATCTTTTCCACCAATCATGTATTAGATTCTAGGCCTACACTGCTACGTTGCAATATCGTAGGCCGGGGCCTTGTATTAGAGGTGGCTATGTCATTATTCACCTCTATGACTTCCGAAAGCAAATAGCATACTAAGGGGAATAACTAGAAGGAAATTCGATGATAGAGACTATCTAAAAATTATTTCCATCAGTAATTTTATAGAAAGTAGAAATTAATGAGAAATTGCGTTTGTTCCAAGGCCAATGAATAGATTTTTTTGGTTAGTAGCACTTATCGAATTTTCTTCTGGCTGCTCAATATTTGCAGTACCGTAGCAGAAATCTTCGGGTGATTTGCAGTATTCAACTTAGGATTTCTCATCAATAATAATATTATAGAAGGCTTAAAATTAGTTGAGAATTAATACAATAGTCGTGAATATCGAGGGAATGCATTAGAGTAGAAGTCTTCAAAGACCTAACTTAATAGTAAGGCTGGTCACACACCGATTAGTCAAGACAAGACTAGTCACAATACTTCACATAGTTGCTTATGGAGTCATGTCTCATTGCAATGACTAATCAGTGTGTGTTGCGTCACAAGCAACTATGTGAAGTATTGAGTCTGATCATGTCTTGTCTTGACTAACTGGTGTGTGCCTAGCCTAAGGCTGGTGAAGACAATACTAGTCACGTTTAGTCACAATACTTCACATAGTTGCTTATGGAGTCATGTCTAATTATTGCAATGACTAATCAGTGTGTGTTGCGTCATAAGCAGCAATGTGAAATATTGTGACTAAACTTGACTAGGTCACAATACTTCACAAAGTTGCTTATGAAGTCATGTCTAATTGCAATGACTAATCAGTGTGTGTCATAAGCAGCAATGTGAAATATTGTGACTAAACTTGACTAGTCTTTTAATCGGTATGTGACCAGCCTAAGTTACTATCATAACGATGCAATTTAACATCAAATCGTAGATAACATTTCAACAAAAGCATAGAATTATCTTTGCCATTTTGTCAATCGTTTCTGAAACACTAATAGCCTACATATTATCACAGATCTAACTGTTTTCTTAGTCTATTATATTATTCATTCCTAGTATAACTTGTTCAGGGAGCATCATCATTCAACACTTTTTGATTCTGTTTGAAACTTTTAGAAGCTGCTGAATTTCAAAGCAATAGGACATTGACTAGTCAAGATACAAGCGCTGATGTACAGCTAGCAGGTGCCTATTCCTTCTCACTAGTCACAACAAAATGCTTCTGTCGTTACTCACTTTCTCTCTTTCACTCTTTCTCACTCTCTCTCTTTTCCTCAACTCAAATAATCCCTCTCTCATCCGCTTATTCCCAACATCTTCTCAACATCGTCTTTAATACTGTTTTAAATTTTCTCTTATTCTCAGATCTGGTCTCATCAGTTCCCATACTTGAAAATTAATGAAATTTATTTTCTCAATTCCTAATGAAAATGAACTCTAGATCATTGATAAACTGAAAAAACTCAAGTTTTTTCAACTCAAAAATTTTCGAGAGAATCTTCAGGATTCTCTGTAGATTTATAAATGTATTCTCTAAGAAGTATTTTTTATATTTCTTTATAATTATATCATATTGTAATTATATGATTGGATCTTTTTGAGAAAAAAAGAATTTTCAAAGGAAGAAGATCTTTCATCAATTTACCAGGCAATTTGAAGTTAATTGAAGACATCAAAAATTTGGTAATAATCGAAGGAATATTTGGTGAGCTTATCTCGGTATTCTTTTCAGGAGTTTGACAACAGCGATCGTTGATTTATTTTGAATTTTATTTGTGTACAAACTATGGTTAAGACTCATATGTAATTTCAAACTGTCGCTATTCATATGTATTTGTAAATGACTGATGAATGAAGATTTTTCTATTCTATTCTATAGTCGTACTGTGATTAGCTGTATTTCCACACACTAGTGACAGTAAAAGTTACCGGTCCAGTGAGAATATTATTCCCATACTGATATGTGGGAAACCTCCCCTACATTGCTCATTTATTTCAATTCAAACTTATTTCATTCACAAAACAATAGGCAACTGCGAAATTATGATAACTTACTGGCTATAATAGGCAACTGTGTGAATGAAACTTCACTTTCTCTCAAACTCCTACGAATTAAAGATTTCCAGTAAATCTAAGATTGTACATCCACTTATCTCTTCAAAGTAATTCAAAAATAATCCGAGTTATCTGAAATAATCAAGCTGCATATTTTGTGCCAAAAACCGGGCACTGTTTGACGCTTCAGAATATTTCGAAACGTCAAGATGGTCGTCTCCCTTTGTGACCACGTGTTTTCAATTAGCTACTTCTTTTCTCCAAGTTCACTTCTCAACGTAAACTTTAATTGAAGTTGAAATGGAGATCGGTCTGACGGTTTGTCGGGCGAATGTCGGTTTGTCGGACATCCAACGTTTCGGTAGCAGTCAAAATGAAGTGAGCTTCCTTTCCCGTGTCAAAAATACGGGCATCTTTGCCGATCTGTAGAGACAGCCCCAGCACGCTCCATGGACTAATCTACATTAGTTGGCTGCTAGTTCTCGCATCCTTGACTGAGTTCACAAAACTGAGTTCCGTACAAACTTAGTTACAGAGCATTTGGTATTCGTAAATGAAAAGCAGCAATTCATCCGATGGTTTGTTCAAGAGTTTTCAAAATAAACTAATAACCAGTGACACAAAGTTACATAGCATTCGGTATCTATATATGAAAAGCAGCAGCTATTTATTCGTTGGTTTGTTCTAGAGTTTTGAAGGTGAACTAATAGTTTGTGACAACAGGATGTGACCTCAGAAAAGTTGAGTTCAATTTATGAAACACTTTAAAATTCTCATATGATAAATTGATTGAAATAATCTGATACAGTCCGAGTCCTGTCTGCTATGGCCTCAGAAAAGTTAGTTCAATTCAACAGAGATAAAATTTAATGAGAAATATTTTATTATCTCCTCTCTGATTTCAAAAAACACTTTTAACTTTCTATTTAATAAACTAGTAGTTCTATGAACAGTAGACAGTAGACCTCACGCAGTATTCTCATCCACAAGTACCTGATTGAAACTATAGACCTTATGGAGATACAGCAATAGACTGGCTTCTCCACACATCTGTGTAATCACTTGTCAGCTGATTTATTAAGAATAATTCTATAGTCTGATTTTTACTCTAATATTGGCATATGAAGGAGGCTCCTTTTTCCTTTTATAATATCCTTGGAATTCAGAATTTCCAAAAACCTTGTATATACGTCGACGCGCAATTAAAAAAGGAACATACCTGTCAAATTACATGAAAATCTATTATCGCGTTTCGCCGTAAATGCGCAACATATGGACATTCAAACATTTAAACATTAAGAGAAATGCCAAACCGTCGACTTGAATCTTAGACCTCACTTCGCTCGGTCAATGAAACACTAAAATTCTCATATGATGAATTGATTGTAATAATCTGATACAGTTCTGTCTACTGTGGTCACAGAAAAGTTAGTTCATTTCAACAGAGATAAATATAAAGAGAAATATTTTATTATCTCCTCTCTGATTTCACAAAACACTTTGAACTTTTCATCTAATTATTATATCAAAATAATCTCAAATAAATGTTTCCAGAATAGTTCCCAGGACACTTTGTTGTACAATTAGTGAATGAGTAAAATAAATTTGAATCTAATTTCAATGAGATATTCGGATTTTAAAATATTTGTCATGAATACTGGAGGATAGAATAGTCTAATTGAATTGCACCATAGAGAAAAAGTAGCATAAAGTAGATATCCTATGGTATAGGGCGTTTGTGTCGCAACTTTTACTGTTATCTCAAGTCGATTACTGTCGATTAGTACTGTTTTGTTGGGGTGAGAATGTATGAATGGCACAATATGAGAGACTACCAGCGTCACACAGCTTCACGAGAAAGAACTACGTGGACTATCGGCTCGAGATAACAGTAAAAACTGCGACATAAACGCCCTACACCATGGGATATCTACCTATGCTATTTTTTCTCTATGATTCCACTTTCAATCAAACAACTTTTGAAAGCGGTGAATTTTTATAGGAGATGAAAAATGTATATACTCGAAAACCTTCAAACTAAATTCATGATTGTGAATGAAAATAATTTTCACAGAGAATATTTCGTCTGGTTTTTTAATGACCTGCATTGTACGATCTTTAAAGTAGAATTATGCAACTATAACATTCAATTGTTCTGATAATACCCTTCTTCTTCTTCTTCTATATGCCGGCTCCGCGACGGAGTTTGCCGATCATCAATGCAATCTGGATTCTACTAACTGCATCTCGGAACAGAAATGTTGGGCCATATGAATAAAATTGAGCATTTGGTCATACTTCTGAAATATGGAGCATTTGCTTCATTTTCTATGAATAAACGTGAGCAAAACCTTTTGCACATGCTCATAAAAAAAATAGTTTGAGCATTTGCTCGAAAGTAAAAGCTTATACTCAAAATTGTATGAATAAACTAGAGCATTTTCTCAAGTTTTAAAGCAAATACTTCAAAAAAGGTGAGTCTAGTCTAGAGCAGCTCATTACCTTTTGCTCATAGTAAAATTGCTCAACTAATTTGTACGAGGAAGAGGAAACTATACCAGATACGATCACAACCAATAGTTGAGAACTATAAAACTCTTTTTAGATTCAACCATGATATATATCACCATTATTCCTACAAAAGAATAAATACAAAAGATAGCTACCGTACCTGCGATAAAGATAGCCATCACAAAATAGGAAATAGACATTTAAGAAGATGAGAGTGTAGACAATTATAAGAAGGCTATTGATATTATGAGAATATGTTGAAGATTATTATAGAGATGACATTTTTTCACGCTATTATTTCAAAATTCTAAACTCAACTAGCCTAAAATAGAAAACTATTCATAAATAGAAAACTGAGCAGACGACGCAAACACAAGCGGTGCCCCCTACTTGCATATTTAGCGCTTCCGTGAGCTATAAAAACAAAGTAAGGCTAAAAAAGCGAATCAGCTGATGAAAAATCTTTAAAATACGTGAGCATTTGCTCCAGAGTTCAGGAGCATAAGGTTAGAGTATAAGGTAAAGCTTATTCATATAAAAATGAGCAAATGCTTTTGCTTCTACCTTTTGCTCATGAGCAAAACCTTATGCTCCATGCTCTTGCTCATGAGCATTTGCTCTGGTTTTATTCATATGGGCCAATGTTGAACCACTCTCTCAGGTTCTTTAACCAGGATGTTTTCCTTCTTCCAGGCCGGCGTCTCCCTTTAATCTTGACCTCCATGATCAACTGATGGAATCTGTACTTTTCATTGCGCATCACATGTCCAAAATACTGAAGCTTCTGAATGTAATACAGTAAACAACCTCCAATGTCGTCCCAATTCGTTCTAATACACTAGAGGTCTGATATTAAGGTGCGTACAGATATACGCACCGCGAACATGAGCAATTCACTTTTAATCAGCTGACTATATCTGTATTTTTACAGAAACAGTAAGATACAGATATAAAAAGCTTTGCATCAGCTGATTAAAAGTGAATTGCTCATGTTCGCAGCGCGTAAATCTGTACGCACCTTAATATATTCATCACTCCTTCTGAATAACCACATAGGCCTTATCAGTGTCAGAGAAAATGACCGGTATAGAGAGAATATTACCGTATTCCATAAGCTCTAAATGGACCATATTCATACTCGCTCGGCCGTGCTCACAATCAGGACTCGTGGAAATCATATTTCCACTGTCGGTCACTTTCACCAGAGAGAAGAGAAATACTCGTTTATGTCAATTTGTTATTCGTTAGAATACTCGTTTGTCTCTGCTTCCTCTGACACTGATATGACTTGGAAATCCAGCTTTCCATTTTCGTTGATCTTCATACTTCTTTGAGCAGATTCTCCAATCTCAAGGGCTCGTAGTTCCAACGTTAAGAGCTAGATCGTACTAGTGCCAACGTAACAGCCTTGTTTTGCACACAATTTTTGTCTCTCTCTCAACTCTACCCCCACGATCAAAGTGAAATGAAAATGTTTCGGATGGTGAATATCACTGATCAATCAAATAATATGGATATCGTGAAAAAATGTTGATTCAACGATGCTATTACTCATGATATAAGCATTGTATTTGTCTCTCCAAAATCCACTATCACTCGTACTTTTCTATATGATGTATTTTTCTTTTTGTAATATGTCATCTTGATCAATGATAGGATAATAGGAATCTTCAAGGTTTTCTATGATATCAATTGCTTCATATTCTCAATTGCTTTGGAATAATATAAGTGGAAGAAAAAGTCTTATTTGATAGTATTCCACATTTCTTGCTTTTTCTTGAATTTTCGTTTCAGTAACAATAATACTCCATACTGATTCATTTCTGAATCCTTTCGAATCTGATCAAATTTCTATTGAATCATTTCAAATTAATTCGTGGGTGGAGTTTCAAATACTGTATGATTAATGAATAATTATTATCAAACGGTATTCCAATTAAATGCTGTAAAATTTCCATCTAGCTGTTTACCCTGTTGTCAATATTTGCAGTAGCAGAAGTCTTCGGGGTGATTTACAGCATTAAATTGGAATTCCGTTTAATAATAATTATTCATTAATCATACAGTATTTGACTCCACCTAAAAATTAATTTGAAATGATTCAATAGAAATTCGATCGGATTCGAAAGGATTCAGAAAGAATCAGTATGGAGAATAAATTATTATTGTTACTGAAACGAAAATTCAAGAAAAACAAGAAATGTGGGAAACTATCAAATAAGACTTTTTCTTTCTCTTATAATTGGAATTACGACTTCCAATTTATTTCCATCTGTATAGTGTATGATTACATTCTCTTGTTTCTTCCTTTTTCAATATAAGTCCAATGTTCTATTGAAGTATTTTTAGTGAATCGTTTATCCATACTAATAGACCAGAAAATAACAGTAAAATATTTTTTCAAAGAACATCAAATTATCATCATCATCATCATCATCATCATCCATAACTCTATCAACATTATTAGGCTTTTCCTAATCTAATTTCAACAATTTATTCAAACTTATCAATTTGATTCAATGATACTAATTTATTTCTCTTGAAACAAACCTCTTACCCGAAAAAGGACTTTCAGACTCTCGTTCTTATACAGATAACTCTTATTCCACGACACTCTACCTTGCTTATATTGTGTGAGAGAAAATTAATATCAACCGTTCACCATGATTAGTTTGATATTGTAGTACCGACTAAATTTGTTTGAAAACTGAAACAATAAATCTCAACTCAAAAAGAGTTTTAAAATCATGTTTTCACCGATAAAATTCACCATCTCTTTTTTAACAATTTGAGCGATATCTATGTGGATTTAAAGTGATAACAATCAATTACGTTTCTAAATTTGATTTGATCTTACTGACGCATTTCTCTTGAAATTGGAAATATCAACTTCAATCCAGAAAGAGTTTTAAACTGTCGTCCTTACAGAGAACCCGCCTTCTCTCCTCTAACAATTTGAACAATATTCAATTACGTTTCTAAATTTGATTTGATCTTACTGACGCATTTCTCTTGAAATTGGAAATATCAACTTCAATCCAGAGTTTTAAACTGTCGTCCTTACAGAGAATTCGCCTCCTCTTCTTCAACAATTTGAAAAATATTCAATTACGTTTCTAAATTTCATTTGATCTTACTGGCGCATTTCTCTTGAAATTGGAATTATCAACTTCAATCCAGAAAGAGCTTTAAACTGTCGTCCTTACAGAGAATTCGCCTCCTCTCCTCTAACAATTTGAACAATATTCAATTACGTTTCTAAATTAGATTTGATCTTACTGACGCATTTCTCTTGAAATTGGAAATATCAACTTCAATCCAAAAAGAGCTTTAAACTGCCGTCCTTACACAGAATCCGCCTTCTCTCCTCCAACAATTTGAACAATATTTATGTGACTTGAAAGTGATCTGTACTCTATTGATCCCACACCGAACAACTCCGTCCAATTACAGTCGCTATTCTCCAGTCTTGTTATTCTATTAAGGCCAACAATAACGCAACAGTGTTGGAAGTGATTGAGATTTCAAGTTCCTTTCAAAATTTGATGGAGGTGGCCAGCCAGCCAGCTTTAGAATTGATCGAAAAACGAGAGTGTTTTTGTGAACAGTTTCTACGTTCCGTTTCCTATTCAAAAGTTTCTTCCTGGTTGCTATTTCCGAATTGAGAAGGGGAGCGGATGGTACCTTGATCCAGTTCCTGAGAATCTCTCCCATAACCCCTGGGCTCTTGTGACTACCTTACCTGACAGATTACATAATGGAAGTCTTGATTGTTACCGACCCACATCAATGTATACGGAAGGACCAGGCGATGGAGAGGCTGGGATACATCCAGCACTATATAGGTTCACACAGACCCTGAACTTGATAACTATATATTTTGAGTATATCCTTCAGAAAACATATTGGAAGAGTGCATATAGGTTCACACAGATTCTTAACTATATAAATATATATTTTGAGTATATTCCTCAGAAAACATGCTGGAAAAGTATATACAGTTCACACAGATTCTAAACTCTATAACTATACTATTTGACTATATTCTTCAGAAAACATGCTGGAAAAGTATATATAGGTCACACAGATTCCAAACTTTATAACTGTATATTCTTCAGAAGGCTGAGACTGTGATATATCCAGCACTATATAGGTTCGCACAGATCCTAAGCTTTATAACTATATATTCGAGTATATTCTTCAGAAAACATGCTGGAAAAGTATATAGCTTCCAAACTTTATAACTGTATATTCTTCAGAAAACATCCTGAAAAGGTTTAATATAGGTTAACAAAGATTCTAAACTCTATAGCTATATTTGACTAAATTCTTCAGAAATCATGCTGGAAAAGTATATAGGTTTACATATCTTCCAAACTTCATAACTGTATATTCTTCAGAAACCATATTGAAAGACTATGTAGGTTCACTCAGATTCTAAGCTTTATAACTATATATTTGACTATATTATTCAGAAAATATAGGAAAATTATACAGGTTCACATAGCTTCCAAACTTTATAACTATATATTCCTTAGAAAACATATTTTTTCTAAAATCGTTTCCAAACTTTATACTATATTCGAGTAAATTCTTCAGAAAACATCCTGAGAAGGTATAGGTAACAAAGATTCTAAACGCTACAGCTATTATTTGACTAAATTCTTCAGAAATCATGCTGGAAAAGTATATAGCTTCCAAACTTTATAACTTTATATTCTTTAGAAAACATCTTGGAAGAGTGTGTGTATAGGTTCACACAGTTTCCAGAACAACTCCGTCCAATTACAGTCGCTATTCTCCAGTCTTGTTATTCTATTAAGGCCAACAATAACGCAACAGTGTTGGAAGTGATTGAGATTTCAAGTTCCTTTCAAAATTTGATGGAGGTGGCAAGCCAGCCAGCTTTAGAATTGATCGAAAAACGAGAGTGTTTTTGTGAACAGTTTCTACGTTCCGTTTCCTATTCAAAAGTTTCTTCCTGGTTGCTATTTCCGAATTGAGAAGGGGAGCGGATGGTACCTTGATCCAGTTCCTGAGAATCTCTCCCATAACCCCTGGGCTCTTGTGACTACCTTACCTGACAGATTACATAATGGAAGTCTTGATTGTTACCGACCCACATCAATGTATACGGAAGGACCAGGCGATGGAGAGGCTGGGATACATCCAGCACTATATAGGTTCACACAGACCCTGAACTTGATAACTATATTTTTTGAGTATATCCTTCAGAAAACATATTGGAAGAGTGCATATAGGTTCACACAGATTCTTAACTATATATTTTGAGTATATTCCTCAGAAAACATGCTGGAAAAGTATATAGTTCACACAGATTCTAAACTCTATAACTATACTATTTGACTATATTCTTCAGATAAAATGCTGGAAAAGTATATATAGTTCACACAGATTCTGAACTTTATAACTGTATATTCTTCAGAAGGCTGAGACTGGGATATATCCTGCACCATATAGGTTTGCACAGATCCTACGCTTTATAACTATATATTCGAGCATATTCTTTAGAAAACATCCTGAAAAGATATATACCGTATAGGTTAAAAAAGATTCTAAAATCTATAGCTATATTTGATTAAATTCTTCAGAGATCATGCTGAAAAAGTATATAGGTTCACATAGCTCCCAAACTTAATAATTGTATATTCTTCAGAAAACATATTGAAAGACTATGTAGGTTCACTCAGATTCTAAGCTTTATAACTATATATTTGACTATATTATTCAGACAATATAGGAAAATTATACAGGTTCACATAGCTTCCAAACTTTATAACTATATATTCCTTAGAAAACATATTTTTTCTAAAATCGTTTCCAAACTTTATACTATATTCGAGTAAATTCTTCAGAAAACATCCTGAGAAGGTATAGGTAACAAAGATTCTAAACTCTACAGCTATTATTTGACTAAATTCTTCAGAAATCATGCTGGAAAAGTATATAGCTTCCAAACTTTATAACTTTATATTCTTTAGAAAACATCTTGGAAGAGTGTGTGTATAGGTTCACACAGTTTCCAAACTTTATAACTATATATTTGAGTATATACTCCAGAGAACATATTGGAAGAGTATATATAGGTTCATATATATTCTACGCTATATAACAATATTCTTCAGAACATAGGAAAAGTATATAGGTTCACATAGCTTCCAAATTTTATAACTAAAGGTTTCTTCAAAAAACATCTTGGAAGAGTATATTTCATATAGAATCAGACATTTTCTAAACTTTATAACTATATATTCGAGTATATTCTTCAGGAAACATCTGGGAATAGTATGTATATGTATCCACAGATTCTGGATTCTATTATTATATATTCGAGTATTCCTCAGAAAACATCCTAGAAGAGTGTCAACTGAATGGAGCATGTACTCAATTCAGCAGCTGAAGCTTTGACCTGTCAATCGAGCTTTGAAAACAGACGAAATATTACAGATTTCGCCTTCGGCACACTTCTTTCGCCGTTATATTGGAATGAACGTCACTCGTTATAATTGAGTAGTGTAGGCCCAACGTTAGTAGACGTGTCTAGTAAACTGTCTGTCTTGTAACTTTTGTGTAGGACTATATATGATAGAAATGGGGGATAACGTCATAGAGTAGCGAATTTTTGAATGATGACACTAGAATCTGGATGAATGATGGTGGAAAATCTAAGTATATCGAGGCTGGTGGCACTAGAGTGATGAATTAGTATCAGAGAATAATCATGGAAATTAAAATAGCTATAGATTGGTTATTCTATAATATAATATTGACCGCCGAACGTAGTGAGGTCTATGTTTTAACTCGGATTTTCTTTTGTCTGTCTGTATGTAACGCGATTACGGCCAAACGCGTTGATAGAATACCATGAGATTTGGCAGGAATATTCCTTTTTCAACTGTGCGTCGTTGTATACACAAGGTTTTTTGAAATTTTGCATTTCAAGGGTAACATGAAAAGAAAAGGAATTCCTCCATACTCTGATATCACTATAAATATAATCTACTTTGTAGATAGGATTAATCAGACTATAGAATTATTCATACTCAATCAGCTGACAAGTGGATTATTCATTGCATGCATTACACAGATGTCTGGCCGTGTCTATTTCTATAAGGTAGGGTTTCAATATTTTTTATGATGCGTGCCCATCAGTATCAATATTATCACATTTGAAAATAGAATTTAATAGGTGATTGAGAATGAAATAAAAAATGATTACATGAACTAAATAATACTGAAGAAATTGTAATATTCTTTATTGAAAAAAATAATTTTAAAATAGTTGAGTAATATTTTTATCAGATGGGAAGATTATCACGGAACTGGATAAATTATCATATGGGATACAAATTCAAACGTGAACTGAGTTTATTAACATAAGTGAGTTTTTGATCTTGGATAGAACAAATAACAGTTTTTAAGAGTAAATTATGATTCAACTGTGAATCATGATTCAACTGAATCAACTAGAACAGGTGACATCAGATACTTGTGGATGAGAAAACTGCGTGAGGTCTACTGCTCACAGAACTACTATATACTAGTAGTTCTGTGAGCAGTAGACCTCACGCTCAGTAAGCTACATTGACCTGTTGTTATGTTTCCTCAAAAATTAATAAATAATTTATCAATTTGGAATGTCTTGAAAAAATTATAAATAAACATTGAGCTTCCTGTCCTATATCGTACCGTGACGTGTCGTCCCGGAATGTGAGTGTGAGCGCTGTTATCAGGTCTGGCTGCAACTGTCTACAACGTTGATGGAAAGATACATTTTCAAGGTGTTCGATGTTTTTGAACGGGTAGTTTTATAGTCCACTAGACAGCTGATTTATGATGGATAATTCTAAAGTCTGATTTTTACGGTAATATTGGCGTTCGAAGGAGACTCCTTTTCTTTTTGCATTATCCTTAAAATGCAAAATTTCAAAAAAACCGTTTGTATACGTCGACGCGAAATTCAAAAAGGAACATACCTGTCAAGTTTCATGGAAATCTATTGCTGCGTTTCGCCGTAAATGCGGAACATAATAACATAAATATAAACAAAAATATAAATATATAAACATAAAGAGTAATGCAAAACCGTCGACTTGAACCTAAATGTGCGTACAGATATACGCGCCGCGAACATGAGCAATTCACTTTTCATCAGCTGATGCCAAACGTTTTATATCTGTATCTTACCGTTTCTGTAAAAATACAGATATAGTCAGCTGATTAAAAGTGAATAGCTCATGTTCGCGGCGCGTATATCTGTACGCACCTTTAGACCTCACTTCGCTCGGTCAACAGACTAAGAAATTAGAAACTGAATAATATAAACTAAAATAATGTAAACCGAATAATGAGGGTCCACTGAGCCACATGTCACAGATATGCAACAATAATTATTGTTCTCATACTCTGCAATTAATTATGGCGCGTGCCAGCCTGATATGAGGTATACCACAGAGAAGCGGGTACCCTTATTATCTTCTAGTAACTGAAATTCCAGCACACAGTACAATATGATCAAATAATTGGCAGGTTGCCAACAAGTATCGCAGGTGGCGTTCAAATATCCGTTGATTGAATTAGTTATTGAACCTACCTGTAGCACAGTTTGTGAAGAAAAATTGTTTTTTAATTGTGCGCTTTATGGAAGTTCATGGTGGTTATGAACTAATTTTGTTGGATGTTGCCTACCTTTGGAAAGATGCGGGATGATGGTCGTTCATTTACAATCCTTCAAGAATTCAATAAACGGCTCATTTTTATCCGTTGAATCGAATTCGTTGCAGCAAGTGTGTTGGCAGTTGAAAAGGGATAACGTATGAATGATAGCTGAAAAAAAACAATTGTTACAAAATCAAGTGGATGTTTATCCATAGTTCAACTTCAGAATTAAGTGAATATCTGTGAGAAAACATGTGGAAGAATTGTGAGAATTTGAGAAAAAGTATTGTATTTAAAATCACAAGTATCTGATGTCACCTGTTCTAGTTGATTCAGTTGAATCACAATTCACAGTTGAATCATAATTTACTCTTAAAAACTGTTATTTGTTTTCTCCAAGATCAAAAACATTTGAATGTGTATCCCAAATGATGATTTATACAGTTTCGTGATAATCTTTCCATCTGATTAAAATATTTCTCCACTGTTCTAAAATGATTTTTTCCAAACAAGAATATTATAATTTCTTCAGCATTTTCCAGTTCATGCAATCACTTTTTATTTCATTTCAATCACCTATTAAAATCATTTTTCAAATGTGAGAATATTGATACTGATGGGCACGCATCATAAAAAATATTGAAACCCTACCTTATAGAAAAATAGACACGGCCAGATATCTGTGTAATGCATGCAATGAATAATCCACTTGTCAGCTGATTGATTATGAAAAATTTTATAGTCTAATCGTATCTTCAAAGTAGATTATATACACAGTAATATCAGAGTATGGAGGAATTCCTTTTCTTTCCATATTATCCGTAAAATGAAAAATTTCAAAAAACCTTGTGTATACATCGACGCGCAGTTGAGAAAGGAATATTCCTGCCAAATCTCATCGAATTCTATAAACACGTTTGGCCGTAATCGCGTTACATACAGGCAGACAAAAGCAAATCGAGCTGAAACATTGACCTCACAACGTTTGGTCAATTAGTATACAAATCGAACATTATATCAACTAGAAACTTCAAATCAACAACTCAATTTATTCGTCAACTCACGCTTCCTTTGAGCATCCACTTATATTTTTTAATTTTTATTTTGAATTTCGAAGACATTTCACCTCAAACACTTCATTGGGACATCATAATTATTATGAACTTGATTTGATTTGATATTACTGAATAAGAAGACTAGGTATTGTGAAACCGCAGATTTATTACAAATCAAGATACCAGTTTCGGTTTATATCAATCCATTTTATCAATATCTGGCAAATTAAAACTAAAGTAAGGAGTAGCAGAAATAACAGCCGAGCTCTGTGATTGGTGGAAGCCGTGACCTATCAAGGTGAACGAACGTCTGGAATTGACCTAGACAAGGCCGTCTCATATTGGTGGTTCAAACAAACGTTACATTATGACAGATAACGGAAGACTAGCAATGGAAGATTACTGAATTGTTACATGTTATGGAATTGATTGGAAACTTTTACATAACATGAAATAAGAAAATACTGTAACAAACGACTATAAATTCTTGATAAAACTAGATTAGCGGTGTCGTATTGGTTGAAATGATTCTGGTCGTTTTTACTGAACCGAGAATAATTATTATTCTTTGTTATTCTAGTCGTTTCAAACTAATGAATACTTTGAATATGGCTGTATAAAACAATGACAAATTGAACTAATCTCCATTAGTTTGTGTTATTTCTACTCAATTTAGTTGATGACTCTATAAACCAATGAAACATTAAACTAAATATCGGGGCACCGGGCTACGCTCTGGACTACAAAAGCATATAAAATTTATTACGAATGAAGAAATTTTAATATATTTCTAGTTCATACAAAAAGGTTCTATCTAATCACAGTGTATTGAGATTAATTCCCAGAGGAATGCAAAAATTTCTCTCACAAAAGCATGTTAAATTTTAATCCAAATCAGAAAAGGCAATTCCAAAAAGATAGCTTATTAGATCGGTTCTACTGGAATTAATCAGGATTAAAATTCAACCGGCTCTGGTACAACCGGCACTGAGTACCTGATTGAATGATTACAAAAGTTCAACAGCTGAGTCATAATTTTTTCTCAGTTCCACACACATGCACTCGCTCACTCACTTCCATCATCAACAGACGACAAATTATCAGCAGTTTTTCCAAGGACGAATAAATCCTTTTAATGTCCTTCAACGAGTTTTTCCAGGGATGAGACCTAGTGCAATCGAATTTTATATTATAAATCTACAATGTTCTGAATTCTTTAGAGCGAAAGTTCTCTGAGAATCGTTAGAGCCGTTTTCAAGATCCGGTGAAATACAAACATATAAATATTTAAGAATCTAAACATATAAACAGAAATTTCTCGTTTAATAAAATAGTATTTCCACTTTCTATAGGAACGTACATTTCCACAAAACTGTCCACCGAAATAGTTGTTTAAATCATCCTAGCTTCTTACTTTCACGAAGTGGGGAATGAAAATGAATGCATTCTGAACTCGGTTGGTACTTTTAGAAGAATTGGAACCAAAGTAAGTTTCCAATCACACTGAGAAATTGAATAGGATTAG
The DNA here is from genome assembly GCF_014356525.2 of Nilaparvata lugens. NCBI lineage: Eukaryota > Metazoa > Arthropoda > Insecta > Hemiptera > Delphacidae > Nilaparvata > Nilaparvata lugens. The sequence continues at coordinate 59,638,009 of NC_052510.1, read as the reverse complement.
AGGTTCAACTCAAGTTTAACTTAATTCTACTTTTCAACCTCTTCGATGAAACTAACATAATATATTGCTTCGACGATTACTCAAGTTTTCGTTCTACTTCGTTCTACTTCTTTGCCTCATTGATGAAACTAACATATTATTTTGCATCGACGATTACTCAAGTTTAACTTGATTCTACTTCCCAACCTCTTTGAAGAAACTAACATATATTGCTTCGACGATTACTCAAGTTTTCGTTCTAATTCATTCTAATTCTTTGCCTCATTGATGAAACTAACATATTTTGCATCGACGACCACTCAAGTTTACGTTAAATGTTACTTTTTTGCCTCTTTGATGAAACTAAAATATTCTGCAAGGTCGATGTCTTCTGATAATCTCGAATAAATCCACCCCAAAGCTTAGGTTCTCATCTTTCATCCTCAGTCTAGAAATCTAGAAATTTCATCGCTTTTGATTGGTTATTTTGGCGTGCGTGCGTGAGTGTCCAATGCAAGTAAATAATGTGATGTCACTCAGCAGGGTGCAACCACTTTGAAAGGTGACGCCACCTCAAAAATATCGGGGTGTATTTTCGAAAATATGATTGATCACCATGAAATGATAGATATTGCCGGTACCAACAAAAGGCGTTCCTGTCCTTAAAATAGAGAATGGAGTCAACAAAACCCCAGGGGTACTTGTATGTGGAATATTTATTGAGATATATCATGAAAATCACATTACGCAAAAAATCCTCCCTGTCATTCGAATTTATGAAGAGTCATGATAAATAATACAGGTAGCAGATAATAACGGATAGAAGTTGCAGAATGAAGTAAGCACACCTTTAATACAGTGTAGGAATATTATACCATAGAGAAACAATAGCATAAGTAGATATCCCATGGTATAGGGTGTTTATGTCGCAACTTTTACTGTTATCTCAAGCCGATAGGTCATGTAATTCTTTCCCGTAAAGCTGTGTGACACTGGTAGTCTCTCATATTGTGCCGTTCATACACTCCCACCCCAAAAAAACAGTAAAATTCGACAATAATCAACAGTAATCTGCTTGAGATAACAGTAAAAGTTGCGACATAAACACCCTATACCATGGGATATCTACTTACGCTATTGTTTCTCTATGATTATACTAAAGGTTGGTCAAAAAAGTTTGGTGTTCTCTTGGCTGGGAAATTATTCGTCGTATAGTACATAATTATTAAGAAGCTATTGCACAGTTTCAAAAAGCTATGAAAAGCAACATTTTTCAGCCATTTCACCAAAATACTCAATTTGTGACGGGGAGATGCATATCAATAATTCAAACCTTGATAATTGAAACACAGAAATGCACTCTCAATTCTAGTGGATCGGATGAATCATGGAACATGGACCAATCAATTGAATTAATTATCGCACCACTCATGAATAATCTCCTCCTAAAGGCGAATCTTAGCATAAATTGGAGCTACAGTAGAATTTCTTGTTAGTATTGAAGCATATGCCATATATCAAAATACAGATGTATTATTATTATTAGCCTATGGCTTTGAATGGTGGGGAGACCCAAGGGTAGTTCCACCTCGCCGTATATAGTCCAAAGTTCCCTAATGGGAAACCGGACACTAAGGTTATAGTGAGGACAATACTTTAAATATACACTTTTCACTTCGGAATGAAGTTCATTTTGATGTTAAAAAGTCCAAACATATACAAAACCGAGACAGAATGATATGATATTATGAATATTAATTGTATTTGTCGATATTATTAAATATTTGACCGAACGTAGTGAGGTCCATGTTTTGACTCGTATTCTTTGTCTTTCTGTATATAACACAATTACGGCCAAACGCGTTGTTAGAATTCGATTAGATTTGGAAGGAATAGTCCATGAGCCACCATTGCTGTGACGTTAGTATTCACCGTTTATTGTGGGAGTGGCTTATCTAAGCCAATAGCAGACGTTCACATTGACCTTGTTCTCTATCCAATCATATCGCTTGCTTAATACGGTTTATTCTACTGCTCTTCATCGTAGTTTCAGTTTTCCGGAGATTGGTAATGAGTAGTCTATATAGCAAGTTATTTTCTAGATTCAAGTGAATTGATCTTATATTATTGCTACTATTCTTCAAAATTAAAAATATAAAAATGTAAAACAAAGTTTGCCTATTTATATAGTAGTTTCAACCGACAGGATTATTTTAGTCTATACATTCTTGAAAAATTGTGAATTCAATATTGAATATCGGGGCACCGAGCTTCGCTCGTTATTTTTATTATTTATTGATAAACAGAACACAATTCTCTGAAATGATCGTGTTTATATTTCACAGCTGGCTATACGTCATCTTAAGAATTTGGGGAAGCGATATTATTTTGATTTTTCACATACTCACTCGCTCACTCACGTTTTTACTATCCACAGACGACGAAAGTCTCAGCTGTTACTATCCACAGACGACGAAAGTCTCAGCTGTTTCAGCCAAGGATGGATTATCCTTTTATTGTCGTTCAGCGAGTTTTCTCAAGGATGAGACCTAGTGCAATAGAATTTTTATATCATAAACCAACTATGTTCCAAATTTCGTGAAAATCGTTATAGCCGTCTTCGAGATCCGTTGAACATAAATAACCATATATAAATATAAAGGAATTGCTCGCTTAATATAATAGGATAGTTTGAGACTCAGTAAAGTATATATATATATATATATATATATATATATATATATATATATATTTTTTTTTTTTCAAATAATCTGGGGATTTTCTAAAGTACAAAAAATACATCTAAATAAAATATTCAAATAATTGGATTTATTATCCAAATCACTATTGTATTGACAAGAGATCGAACAAAGGAAGGATTATATATATATATATATATATATATAAAGATAAGGATGAAGAGGCAATATACTGATGAATTATTAATTTTTAATTTCGGAATAGAGCGGTCGAAAATTGATCATCTTTCAACTCAAGAAAAATTTATTTGTTTTATTTTGGAAACCGTACTTAATTTGAATGTGAATTAGTATGCGAAATTTATGTGCATTCAACATGCACTCTCAAACAGGAAATGTTGTTGTTCGATAATGGTGTTAATTATTGTTACTTCCGAGTTCCGATTCATAACAACTCAGTTCCTATCATGTCGGTAACTTCCCTAACTTCCTCTCTTCTCCGCAAATTCCTACAAAATTGAGGAAAGTAGAGTGTGAGTCAACTCAGGTACAAACCTAGATCCTTTACACAGTTATTGCAAAAATCCCGGTTATCGTCACGTCACAATCCCAGAGTTAAGACTCGTAACAACTCAGTTCCTATCATGTTGGAAACTTTCCTAACTTCCCCGCGAATTTCCCCTCTTCTGAAAAATTGGGAAAGTAGAGTGCGAGTCGATTCAGGTGCAAACCTAGATCCTTTCCAGAGTTACTGCAAAAATCCCGGATATCATCACGTCACAATCCCAGAGTTATTGCAAAAATCCCAGATATCGTCACGTCAGTAAATCACCTTCCCAACAATACCGGGACTGTGAAAACCAAAACAATTAATTTTTCTAATACAGATACCCAGTTCTAATAAGATATACGGCCTGATCGCGCTTTGTGCGAAATCAACAGCTGTGAATTAAAAGCTTCCTTCCAAATTTATTCTGGCGGAATCATTTTTGCGAAAAGAGATTTATACTCGGCTATATGTCATTCGGGAATAATAGACAACAAAGGATGAAAGGATAGCTGAGGAGAGAAGGAAGACGATTAGAGGAGGGTGTGCTGAACCAAAGGAGAGAGACAGAGGATGAAGGATCAGGATGAGAAAAGACGATCCTGGGTTCATTCCTGAACGTACGTTAATATATATAAGCGCCTCTCTGCAGAATACGGTAATGTTCATTGTTCGAGGATGATAGGAAGAAGAAAATGAAGTTGAAGATGAAAAGGAAGAAGAAAAAGAAGAAGAAAAAGGAAGGAGAATAAGGGATGTTTTCTACAATGGGACCCTCCCTTTTGAACAATTCTACGCCGCCCCATCGATATAAGATATGAGAAATTTTATCTATTTCTGATACGCTAGATTTTGATCAACAATAAGCAGAACTACTTTATTTCCTGTTGACATCTTATGTCGAAATTGAAAGAATACTGTTGTTTTTCGACCCGCAACATTCACTAGGAGCCTAAAAACATTTCATAGAAGGGTAATAGAAAATTTTATAGCTACTAAGTTAAAGGCTTATCGTCACAATTGGGTCGAACGTGATACTTGTATTAAACTCGTGCCTTTTCATTGGCATAATGCGTTTTTCCCCGTTCATTCATCAAGATACTTAAGTAGGAAATTGCTTTTCCAGATTTAGCACCCGTTTTATGAGAGGAAGTGGTGTTTTTCAGGCCAGAGCGGAAACGGTTTGACTAATTGGGAAACTTTGTTGTTTTGGTCGATGCTGGTCATAATCGGAGCTATTCTTCTAGAAAATGTGTTTCTTCTTTTATTGGGGTGAAATGTTTTTGTTTAAGATCCGGATCTATTTTATTGCGCTGGAAAGTATCAGAGTTCAACAGAATATTGTGAGGATTGACAACTATTGTTTGCAAAGCCATGGAGGAACGATAGATTGATTATTCCAAGGTGGAACATTCGAGAATCTAAACAAAACAAAGTAATCTATCTATATGACAGCGAAATGGCACTCACTGACTGACTGACTGACTGACTCACTCACTCACTCGCAGAACTAAAAATCTAACGGACCAAAAACGTTCAAATTTGTAAGGTATGTTCAGTTGGCCCTTTAGAGGCGCACTAAGAAATCTTTTGGCAATATTTTAACTCTAAGGGTGGTTTTTAAGGGTTTAAAGTTCGTCTTTTAGTATGTATGTTCTTTTTATTCTCTTAATTTATAATTGAAAAATATCCATACCATATGTTAATATAGAACTATAATCTAGAGAGAGTACCTCTTCGAAACAGTTGTTAACTTACTTGTAACTAAATTAATAATTTTGTCAGGTTGGCATTAAGTTGAGTTGACTTTGTTAGGTTGGCACCAAGTTGAAGATTGAAATGCATTTATCGCGGAAAAATTGATTGGGCACTGCTACTTCAATCAGAGCTATTCCTGGGAATATTATATTACCAGCTGTCAGGCTTGCTTCACTCGCCATATCCGTTCAGCCAGACGTTTAGTCTGAACCCCCGACTGGATCGTCCTAACATATGATAAAGATGCTCAAATGAAAAAATGCAGGCGAGCGAAGCGAGCCTGCTGATCTCATTCTCGGACGATCCAGTCGGGGGTCCAGGGGGCGGAGCCCGTTGGCTAGACGGATACAGCGAGCGATGCGAGTCTGACGGCTAGTTTTATCTAATTAAATTTTTTTTTTTGAGACAATAGTATACGTAAGTAGAGTACTAGTGTCTGCCTGGTTCTTTACAATACAACGTTATGACTTGTAAATGGACTATCGTACTAAAAAATGATCATTTGAAGGTTTCTCTCATGTATTCAAAGTACGGCAGCCTTTTGTCAACGTATTTTCAAACACTTTAAGAATTTTTCAACGAATAAGCCACTAGGGAACATCCATTTCTAAGGACATCTTCAAACATTTAAACAATTTTCCAACGAATAAATTTATGTAAGCCACTAGGGAACATCCATTTTTAAGGACATCTTAAAAAATTTCAACTAATTTTCAACGAATAAATTGTTGTTTGCCATTCAGGTCCATTTCCAAGGCCATCTGCAATTATGATGAGCTAGCCGACAACGGAGCGTATCTTCCAGAATTTATCGTCGTACTCAGCTTCCAAGAAATGTACGCTCACTTAGCTTCACGGTAGAAGTGTGACGAATTTGCAATGCAAATATAAAATACTCATCATAGAGTTTATTTCTCCATAACGTCGAGTTGACACGTGACTGCAACATGTTGCTAGGTATGAACGTGCTAATCAAGTAGCCCTAGTTTCAAATTCAGCACGCAACAGTCCAGTCAACATATGTTGACTCCTCCTTAATTGACGTTCAATTGACCATACCATTATAATTTGTATACACCCGCATATATTCACCAATTTTCTCGTGGACTCTACTTTTTTGCCACTCTGCTGACCACATGATTGCAAGAAAGGGTTTCTCGTTCTCTCTCTCTCTCTCTCTCTCTCGACTTACCTCTCTGTCTATCTTATATTTTCAGTGAATGATTTCTAATTCTCTCTATCTCTCTTTCTCTCTCTCTCTCTATCTCTCTCTCTTTCTTGTACAGTGTTTTAGTTTTACTTAGGATTGTATTGGAGGGTTAAGTGTAAGAGAGGGCCGGCTGCGCCCTAACTTCGCCCTCCTAGGTTTTTTAATAAAGGCAGTCAATCAATCAATCAATCAATCAATCAATCAATCAATCAATCAATCTCTCCCTGTCTCTCTCTCTTTGGTAGAGAGTTAGTGGGGAGGATATTTTTTATATTCTTTCCAAAGAATGGACATTGATATGTCCAAAGCTCCGCCAATTTATGTAGATGCATAACAATATAATTTATAGTTATTATATTACAAATTGCTTTTTCATATCATATACAGTTCAATAATTATTTCCTTAGTCTATATTATGTAAATTCATCTATAATTTTGCTGTATTGTAAGCTATTGTAAATAAGTGTATAAGCCAGTATATATTGTAATCTACATAAATAAAGTACTCAATCAATCAATCAACCTAACTTTCTGTCTCTCTTATATGTCTAGCTAATGATTTCTAATTTTCTCTCCCTTCTCACCTCTCTATCTATCTTATATTTCCAGTAGAGTGTTTCTCATTCTCTTTTACTCCCTCCCTCTCTCTCACTCACTCTCTATCTATCTCTCTCTCTCAACCTAACTTTCTGTCTCTCTTATATGTCTAGCAAATTATTCCTCATTCTCTCTTCCAACTCACCACTCTGTCTCTCTTATATTTCCAGTGGAGTGTTTCTCATCCTCTCTTACTCCCTCCCTCTATCTCTATCTCTTTCTAGATATTTATCTCGGGCCACTCCCGTGTTTCGGATGGACACGTTAAGCCGTCGGTCCCGGCTGCCTAAAAAGCAGTCGTTAGGTCATGTTAGAGGCCCTGAAATTGATCAGTTGCGACCTGAAAACTCTGACACCAGACCTGAGCCAGCCAGGTCACTCGATATTATTAATATTATTATTATTATTATCTCTTTCTCGCGCTCTCTCTCCTCTATCTCTATCTCTATCTCTCTCTCTCGCTCTTTCTCTCTCTCTCTCTCTCTCTCACTCTCTCTCTCTGTCTCTCAACTTACCTCTCTGTCTCTCCTATTTAGTCTGAACCCCCGACTGGATCGTCCTAACATATGATAAAGATGCTCAAATGAAAAAATGCAGGCGAGCGAAGCGAGCCTGCTGATCTCATTCTCGGACGATCCAGTCGGGGGTCCAGGGGGCGGAGCCCGTTGGCTAGACGGATACAGCGAGCGATGCGAGTCTGACGGCTAGTTTTATCTAATTAAATTTTTTTTTTTGAGACAATAGTATACGTAAGTAGAGTACTAGTGTCTGCCTGGTTCTTTACAATACAACGTTATGACTTGTAAATGGACTATCGTACTAAAAAATGATCATTTGAAGGTTTCTCTCATGTATTCAAAGTACGGCAGCCTTTTGTCAACGTATTTTCAAACACTTTAAGAATTTTTCAACGAATAAGCCACTAGGGAACATCCATTTCTAAGGACATCTTCAAACATTTAAACAATTTTCCAACGAATAAATTTATGTAAGCCACTAGGGAACATCCATTTTTAAGGACATCTTAAAAAATTTCAACTAATTTTCAACGAATAAATTGTTGTTTGCCATTCAGGTCCATTTCCAAGGCCATCTGCAATTATGATGAGCTAGCCGACAACGGAGCGTATCTTCCAGAATTTATCGTCGTACTCAGCTTCCAAGAAATGTACGCTCACTTAGCTTCACGGTAGAAGTGTGACGAATTTGCAATGCAAATATAAAATACTCATCATAGAGTTTATTTCTCCATAACGTCGAGTTGACACGTGACTGCAACATGTTGCTAGGTATGAACGTGCTAATCAAGTAGCCCTAGTTTCAAATTCAGCACGCAACAGTCCAGTCAACATATGTTGACTCCTCCTTAATTGACGTTCAATTGACCATACCATTATAATTTGTATACACCCGCATATATTCACCAATTTTCTCGTGGACTCTACTTTTTGCCACTCTGCTGACCACATGATTGCAAGAAAGGGTTTCTCGTTCTCTCTCTCTCTCGACTTACCTCTCTGTCTATCTTATATTTTCAGTGAATGATTTCTAATTCTCTCTATCTCTCTTTCTCTCTCTCTCTCTATCTCTCTCTCTTTCTTGTACAGTGTTTTAGTTTTACTTAGGATTGTATTGGAGGGTTAAGTGTAAGAGAGGGCCGGCTGCGCCCTAACTTCGCCCTCCTAGGTTTTTTAATAAAGGCAGTCAATCAATCAATCAATCAATCAATCAATCAATCAATCAATCAATCTCTCCCTGTCTCTCTCTCTTTGGTAGAGAGTTAGTGGGGAGGATATTTTTTATATTCTTTCCAAAGAATGGACATTGATATGTCCAAAGCTCCGCCAATTTATGTAGATGCATAACAATATAATTTATAGTTATTATATTACAAATTGCTTTTTCATATCATATACAGTTCAATAATTATTTCCTTAGTCTATATTATGTAAATTCATCTATAATTTTGCTGTATTGTAAGCTATTGTAAATAAGTGTATAAGCCAGTATATATTGTAATCTACATAAATAAAGTACTCAATCAATCAATCAACTTAACTTTCTGTCTCTCTTATATGTCTCGCGAATGATTTCTCATTCTCTCTTCCTACTCACTTCTCTGTCTCTCTTATATTTCCAGTAGAGTGTTTCTCATTCTCTTTTACTCCCTCCCTCTCTCTCACTCACTCTCTATCTATCTCTCTCTCTCAACCTAACTTTCTGTCTCTCTTATATGTCTAGCAAATGATTCCTCATTCTCTCTTCCAACTCACCACTCTGTCTCTCTTATATTTCCAGTGGAGTGTTTCTCATTCTCTCTTACTCCCTCCCTCTATCTCTATCTCTTTCTAGATATTTATCTCGGGCCACTCCCGTGTTTCGGATGGACACGTTAAGCCGTCGGTCCCGGCTGCCTAAAAAGCAGTCGTTAGGTCATGTTAGAGGCCCTGAAATTGATCAGTTGCGACCTGAAAACTCTGACACCAGACCTGAGCCAGCCAGGTCACTCGATATTATTAATATTATTATTATTATTATCTCTTTCTCGCGCTCTCTCTCCTCTATCTCTATCTCTATCTCTCTCTCTCGCTCTTTCTCTCTCTCTCTCTCTCTCTCACTCTCTCTCTCTGTCTCTCAACTTACCTCTCTGTCTCTCCTATTTGCCCAGTGGAAGTCACTTTGAATATTTTGAAATCGTACGCTATCGACCCTGAAATTAGATGCAAAGGAATTTAACTAGCGCATCTGGCATAGTACACAGCATGCGGTTTCTGCCTCTCTATTCATAGTTGAGTAGTTTAATTGCTGACTACTAACTAGTTTTTATTTTTCCAAGTTAAAATTAGCCTTTTCTCTCAACCGTTAATTGCCTTAGAAGTCTGACTTGAATTGCACAGTTGAAGAAGAAAATAAGCACTGTCATAATACAATAATCTAATGATATAGAGATGATATTATTATCAATTGAATAGTTCAGTAACTGGCCGTCCAGATAACTTGAATTGATTATTCAAAAATTAAAATAGAATTTTATTTCATTTCATCCACGATACAAATGACACTGATGCAATAACATTGGTAGATAAAATAATAAGGTAGCTTTGGTGATGACACAGTCCAAGGTATGGTTAGAATTTTACGTGTGCAGTTTCTATACAATTGAAACATCTATTATTTATAAATACACTAGCCGTCAGGCTCACTTCGCTCGCCATAACCGTCTAGCCAGAGGGCTCAGCCCCCTGGACCCCTGACTGGATCGTCCAAGAATAAGATCAGCAGGCTCGCTTCGCTCGCCTGCATTTTTCATTTGAGCATTTTTATCATATGTTGGGACGATTCAGTCGGGGGTCCAGACTAAACGTCTGGCTAAACGGATGTGGCGAGCGAAGCGAGTATAATATTCCCAGGAATATCTCTGATTAAAGTAGCAGTGCCCAATCAATTTTTCCGCGTTAAATGCATTTCAATCTCCAACTTGGTGCCAACCTAACAAAGTCAACTCATCTTAATGCCAACCTGACAAAATTATTAATTTAGTTACCAGTTAACAACTGCTTCGAAGAGGTCCTCTCTCTAGATTATAGTTCTATATTAACATATGGTATGGCCTTTTTTCAATTATAATTAAGGGAATAAGAAGAATATACATGCTAAAAGACGAACTTTAAACCCTCAAAAACCACCCTTAGAGTCAAAATATTGCCAAAAGATTTCTTAGTGCGCCTCTAAAGGGTCAACTGAACATACCTACCAAATTTGAACGTTTTTGGTCCGGTAGATTTTTAGTTCTGCGAGTGAGTGAGTGAGTGAGTGAGTGAGTGAGTGAGTGAGTCAGTCAGTCAGTGAGTGAGTGCCATTTCGCTTTTATATAGATCAAACGCATCCACAGAGATGTTAGTCCCATTTAAATGTGGCTATTTCATACAAGCATAAAATAAATAGAGGTATAATTAGAGAGAATAATTAGATGTAGAATTAACACTACTGCTATTAATTTATACATTTGTTTATACACTGATCGATACAATATCATTCTCGATTATGATCGATTGGGAAAGGAACAACAGGCTTAAAGCCCAAAACTGTTCCTTTCCCAAATTTAGATAGAATTTGTCCAAAAATAGGTTATGTTTACACTTCACGATTTTTGTCCAATTTTGAGTCCAAAATATTTATAAACTAGGAATTTAGAATTTAGAAAAGTTGAAAACCAAATTAAATAAGAATACTTCACTAAATCATCACTGATATCTGAAAAATACTGTATTAATAATTTATAATTTTAAAACTTGAAAAGAAACTCAAATTTACTCCTGAAACAACTCCTAATAATATTATTTTCTAACAATTGACTGTGGCATTGACCATGAGTACATTCCTATTTTAGTTTTTGTTGTGTAAATGTTGATGATCCATTGGATTTATTCAATGATTCATAAAACACAAATCATTAAAAATGTTAAATAAGAAAATACTAGAAGATTCAATAAATCTTTAGGAAACCGAGCCTTCACCTAATAGACAAGCACAATCTATTTGTCTGACTATTCAAAAGAGAGATATCACTCATAATATACAGATGGAAATTACTGAGATATTGCAATTATTCAAATGCTAATGAATTAATGATAATTATTATTAAATGAGAATCCAAAGTATATATTATAGATAACCTTGAAATAAATATATTATATTTTGAAATATTCATAATTGTCTTGTAGCTCTGCAAAAACCGTGAGCAAAAAGCCAAACTCCAAATTGCTTCCACAAGTTACAGACTGTCTGGGGTGATGGCGAGTTCATACGGAACGCAAATACGTTTATAATACAGGCGGCAACAAATGAGAGGGTACAAAAAGTGAACTGTAAGGTCCAGCGTAATAATAGAGTGCGACAGTGAAGGCGAATGTCCGTCTGTATGAGAGTGAGTGAGAAGGGTTAGCAAGGGTTTGTTGAAAGGGATCAGTTACGAAAGGCACACCGGCTACCCCTTAGTCTGGACACATTCAATAGCCGCTAGTTTTTTCTAATCACCGTAAACCAAAGTTTATTATGCCCTCAGAATCGTTCCCTCCTTTTTTCAAGCACTGTCTCTTCTGCTTTTATTCTTCTCCTTCGGCAATCTGCATAATGTCTTCTCCGAGTATTTCGCCACAGCTCTTCTCAGACTATGTCCAGACAGCCTCTTCTATCTCTTTCTTTCTCCATCTATGTTTTTTCTCTCACATTTTACTACACTTGCCACCATCTTTGCGTTGCACTTGTAGTAAAGACGGCGTCTGCCAGAACAGACTGGAACCAGTTTTCAATTATAACTCTTCATCTTTCCGTTTTGAAAATTACTGTGGTTGTAATACTCTTCTTCCAGATCCTCTGTATATTGAATGAAGATTTTCATACATTCAAGTAGATAGTAGAAAATTGCCTTCTTTTCTGTGGGAAACCAGCCTAATTCTACTGTGATTTTTAAGAACTGGCAACAATCCTCGAAATTTGTTGAAATCTCGGTTGACAAGTCTGCAGTAAACATGGCTCTACAATCTTCTATATTACTTCAGTAATATAGTCTACTTAGTGCCGGTAGTACAAAAACCGGTTAAATTGAACTTCAAATGACTCACAAGATGTATCTTCATTGGAATTTTTTACTTTTGGCATAAAATTTCAAACAATAGCAATATTAGTGGAATCCCGACACATATTCATATGTAGAGATATTCATATATCAGCAAACAATCAAATAATTGTATTAATACATCGTAAATAATTGCAGCTTATATGCTTTTTGTAATCATGTCTATATTTTGAATAAACTCCTCTGGTCGTGTGTAATCTCGACCAGAGAAATTATTATTATTATTATTATTTTAACCGTGATTAATTCCACGAGAACCAATGAGCCCGTTCTGTGTACATGGAATGTGGTAAATTGTCCGATTCACAATTTACAAAGAAAAAAGTTCCGCGTTCCATGGTTGGAATTTTGACAGATTCTGTTCCAGAATCCGGGTCCAGTCCCAACTTTCTTCCCCACAGTCGAATTGTGGTAAATTGTCCGACCTGGTACTGTTACAACAATCTGAGCTCTCATTGGTCGATTATCGTAGTAGTCTGCTTGCTTCTCTGCGCATATGCTGATGGTTTGTTTACCATAGCATAGAATACATAACCAACAATATGATGTTTGATAACCATTCCTTAAATGAATTTTTTTCGATAGAAAATTTGAGAGTAATGGAATAGAAGAAATTTTCAATTTTCTAGACGGTAGGTTTGTGAAACAGCCTTTCTTCATTCACGCAGCTAGTAAACGACACATTTTAGTGTGAATCAACTTTATATGTGCGCGCCAAAAGCTTGAACCAAAGATTTTGAAATGGCGTTCCATGGGAACATTTTGACTAGTCACGTGATGGAACAATTTACGATTGGAACTGGAACAATTTACTGTACACAATCATTCACGAGAACCAGAGGGAAGCCGTCTTATCAAAAAGGCCTTGGTTCTCGTGAAATTAATCACGGTTAAAATATAACCGGCTTTTGTACAACCGGGCCTTACTCTATTAAAAAATCGACCATTATTTTGGCAATAAGAGTTATTCTAAATTCTCTATTATGAGAGTGACAACACTCCAGCAGATCTCTCAGACCCTATCAATGTCACCACCGAATCAACCGCGTTTCACCACCGTGGAGACAATAAACATCAATTTTCAGGTTGACGAGACGCGACTACTTGATCAATAATATTGCATCAACGGCCGTCACTTCTTCTCGATTATATGATTTGATTATTACAATAACCTGTGACAACAGGCAGTCTAGACTCACCCTGTTTGATATAAGGATTGCTATTGAGTATGACAGCAGGTGACCAGAGAAATATATGTACTCCCGACAATACAAAACACACAGCTTACATATCTGTATATATGTGTATATAGACGATAGTATGACTACACATATGAATCTATATGATGGTTGAACATATATACACATACTAGCTGTCAGGCTCGCTTCGCTCGCCATATCCGTCTAGCCAGGGGGCTCCGCCCCCTGGACCCCCGACTGGATCGTTCAAGAATGAGATCAGCATTTTTCATTTGAGCATTTTTATCATAAATGTTAGGACGGTCCAGTCGGGGGTCCAGACTAAACGTCTGTCTAAACGGATATGGCAAGTGAAGCAAGCCTGACGGCTAGTAATATAATATTCCCAGGAATAGCTCTGATTGAAGTAGCAGTGCCCAATCAATTTTTCCACGATAAATGAATTTCAATCTCCAATTTGGTGCCAACCCAACAAAGTCAACTCAACTCAATGCCAACCTGACAAAATTATTAATCTAGTTACCAGCTAACAACTGCTTCGAAGAGGTACTCTCTCTAGATTATAGTTCTATATTAACATATGGTATGAACATTTCTCAATTTATAATTAAGAGAATAAGAAGAACATACATGGTAAAAGACGAACTTTAAACCCTTAAAAACCACCCTTAGAGTTTAGAGTTGAAATATTGCCAAAAGTTTTCTTAGTGCGCCTCTAAAGGGCCAACTGAACATACCTACCAAATTTGAACGTTTTTGGTCCGGAAGATTTTTAGTTCTGCGAGTGAGTGAGTGAGTCAGTACAGATTCCTGCAGGTGATCAGGAGCAAGATTGGAGGAAGACGCCGGCCTGGAAGAAGGAAAACATCCTGGTTAAAGAACCTGAGAGAGTGGTTTAACATTGACTCAACATCTCTGTTCCGAGCTGCAGTCAATAGATCAAACGAAAAGTCTGTGTTTTTCTACTTGCATTTTTTTCATATTTCAACTTTTTTCTCAAAAACTACTCACACTACAGCTTCCAGACTAGTTTTATTCAATATTTCAGATATTTTTTCATATGAATTCACCATATTTTTTTCAAAAACTAGTCCCCAAACGATTCAGCATCGGTGTATTTCACCAGAGAAACTTAATTCCGGGCGAAATCTTTCACTCTGTATAGCTCGCTAATGAAGCGTTTATGGATATATGTTTATAAGAACTTTTTTCTTATTTTCACCTCTACAATCACGTATTAGATTATTTTACCATTATTAAGAATCACCCTGTTTATATTTGTATACTAGATACTGGTTGAACATATGGGTTTGGTAGACGATTTAAGAACTTTTTTCTTATTTTTACCTCTACTATCACGTATTAAATTATTCTACCATAATCAAGAATCACTCTGTATATATTTGTATACTAGATACTGGTTGAACATATAGGTTTGGTAGACGATGTATAGCTTTACACACATATCTATATATTGGTGGACTACTGAATATCTGAATGCAGACGTAATAAACAATAGAATGTGCGCCGCCATAAAAGAGTCAATTGCGTCTGGACAGTCCTACAGCAAGGGGTGACTGCCCAAGAACATTGAAAACCATCACAGATTGAGGGTAAATGACTGGGCCCAACTACCCCGGGGTGTTATACTTTTTCCCGTTTCATCCCACATTTTCTGCTCGCCCTTTCTCTCTCACTGTTCCCAAAAATGGGGCCATTTTTAACGGATGAGACTCGCGCCGACCGACAGCGAAGAATAGAAATGGAGAAAAAATTCGAAAGGGTTTCTACCCCTTACACGATCACTTATGACTGGAGGTTTTCCACCCTTGAGGTGAAACTTTCTGTTGTTCTGTCTTTATCTGTTAAAGAAGTAGAGATAGTTCTATCTCCGTTCTACACGAAGTAGGGATATGTTCTGTTCTGTCTCTATCCGTTCTACATGGAGTAGAGGTAGAAATAGTTCTGTCTCTATATGTTGTAAAGTATTGTGTAGAAATAGAAATAGTTCTATCTTTGTTCTACACGAAGTAGAGATAGAAATGGTTCTGTAGAGGTAGAATGTTAAGTAGAGGTAGAAATAGTCCTGTCTCTATCCATTCTACATGGAGTAGAGGTAGAGATAGTTCTGTCTCTATCTGTTGTAGAGTATGGACTGGAGATTAAAATAGTTCTATCTTTGTTCTACTCGAGGTAGAGATAGTAATAGTTCTGTCTCTATCCGTTCTACATAGAGTAGAGGTAGAGATAGTTCTGTCTCTATTTGTTGTAGAGTATATTATTTGGACTGGAGATGGAAAAATATTTCTATCTCTGTTCTACACGAGGCAGAGATAGTAATAGTTCTGTCTCTATCCGTTCTACATGGAGTAGAGGTAGAGATAGTCTGTCTCTATCTGTTTTAGAGTATAGAGTAGAAATAGAAATAGTTTTATCTCTGTTCTACACGAAGTAGAGATAGTAATAGTTCTGTCTCTATCCGTTCTACATGGAGTGGATGTAGAGATGGGTCTGTCTCTATCTGTTGTAAAGTATGGACTGGAGATAAAAATAGTTCTATCTCTGTTCTACACGAAGAAGAGATATAAATAGTTCTGTCTCTATCCGTTCTACATGGAGTAAATGTAGAGATAGCTCTGTCTCTATCTGTTGTAGAGTATGGACTAGAGATAGAAATGATAATAATAATTATTTCTCTGATTGCTAATGAATTGCAACCAGAGGAGTTTATTGACAAAACATATACATAGTTGTTATATTATACATACAAAATTGCTAATACTAAACTTAGTTCTAATTATGATACCCAACTATAATAATATGTGTCGAGGTGATCATAATATTCTTTTCTAAAACATGTATAAAAAATGTAATTTGTAATTTTAGTTGTAAAGGTTTGTTAGTTATTAAAGGTAGAATAAAAAGAAGACAGTAGTTCATTCTATATCCTATTTACAATGAGCTCCTCGGTCTGATAAATGCCAGTATCATATAACCAATTCCGTACTGCTCTTTTAAATCTATTTATATTTATTTCGTCTTTTGCGATCTGCGGGATTTTATTCTGTTCTACACGAAGTAGAGATAGAAATATTTCTGTCTCTATCCGTTCTATATGGAGTTCTAGATGGTTCTAGAGTTGTATATTATGGAGTAGAGATAGAAATAGTTCTATCTCTGTTCTACACGAAGTATAGACGGTAATAGTTCTGTATCTATCCATTCTACATGGAGAATGGATAGAAGTAGTTGTATCTTTGTTGTATACGAAGTAGAGATAGAGATAGTTCTTTCTCTATCTATTGTAGAGTATGGACTAGAGATAGAAATAGTTCTATCTCTGTTCTACACGTAGAGATAGGGTAAAGACCTAGTACACTGAGAGATATAGTGAAGAAGAGTTGTGTAAGAGAGAGGATGAGTCAGGGAAAGCAGACTAGTATGAAAAGGAGATGAGTAAGCGAAAGAGGCACTGTACAACGATTGAAAGTAGATCAAGAGCAAGTGAGAAGACGGTAGAAAGAACTAAGACGACCCAACCCCTCACCACACTACGACCAGTTCTCAAACCCTCCATTTTCCACTCAAAGAACTCCAAATGAAAATTAAATGGGAATTGAAAGCCAAGCATCTAGTTCTTGATGTACGCTTGATGGGTTTTCTTTTATTCGGCTTAATGGAATCGCATAATGTGCCGTATACAGTACACACAGTGTTAGTGATCCTATTTTTCACAGTGTCAACAGGTCGGTGTGAGCGAAATTAATACGCGAGATATTGTGGGGTCGTGGGGCGCCTAGCCAATAGGCAAATAGATTATGCGCCCGAAAAATAACAGTTAGTGAATGGCGTGAAATTAAAGATTAGAGCTGGATGGTATGGTGTTGAAATGGGGTTTGATTGCATGCCTTCAAAATCTAGCCTACAAGCCTGACCTTCCATATCTGGCCTATCAAGGTGGTGACGTCAACAGGAAGAAAACTCAATGACTTGGAGAAGCCTAAGAAAATATTTGAGGAAGTTTCTTAAATAGAAATGGTCATTCAAGCCTTGTAAAGATCAATATTGAGAAGACTTCCAGTTATTTGATTTCTTTGGAAGGCTATGATTGACTGATATTATTGATAAAGATCAACTAGTCAATATGAAAACTTGAAGATTGATTGCATCTTGGACCTTGATTGGAATAGATCTGATAAATCCTCCACAACGATACCTAGGGCTGGTTTCCGAGTTCGGGATTCAGTTAAGTTCTAGACTTTAAACAGCTGGAGTCAGAAAATTGGTTTTCGAAACGGGGCGTAGTCGCAGCTTTTATGCCAATCTTTATTTTCTCATTTCTATAATTGGAAAAGTTTTTCCTTGACAAAATTAAATATTCCTAAATAATTCAAAATTACTGAAACTTTACACTATTTTCTCATCTTATTTTGTGTACAATTTTCTAGTTTTTCGAAATTTAATTCAAACGTGACTATGACAATGACTACGCACTACCCCCCGTTTCGGAAAGCCAATTTTCTGACTCCAGCTGTTTGAAGTCTAGAACTTAGCTAAATACCGAGCTCGGAAACCAGCCCTTAGAGAATATGTATGTATAGTTTACTCATACTCCTCAATCTTATACATGAATGTATTAGCGTGATCTCTGCTTTGTTGAAGAGTACTTGATTTATGCAGATGTGAAGCTAATCTCCCATCGTCGACAGAAACATTCAATTAACGTTTTTCCTGATTATTCATAGAGTGATTCAGTAGTTATAGCTGTTTAATCCTCACAGAATCCATTGAGATTTGAATTAATCCATTATTCAAAACAATATTATTTATTTTTTGCTTGTATCTCTTTTTCTATATTATTTTTCGGCGATTTTCTAATATTGTATATTATTTATAAATATTTTTTGCTGGTATCTATTTTTCTATGTTATTTTTTTTTGTGAAATTGGTGTTGGACCGTTGGAAGTTGAATAAATAAATAAATATTCAAACTTTCAAAAATGTTATGCATGGAATCGCACGATGAGTGTAAAGCGTGACGATGAAATGAATAGATCATAATAGAAAATTATCAGAAATAATTATTAAGTATGGTAGTAATAATATATTGGGAATGATAGAAGATTATTTATTGGAAATGAATTTCCATCATTTTTCAACAATAGCTTTCGAGCTCGAAGAATATGAAGCTTGTTACTCCAATTCACCGCCAATACGAGTCATCTGATACAGTGATCTCATTTACAGTTCTTGGCATTTCTTCATCTACAGTACAGCTCCTAGGACTATTATAACACAGTTCCAGTAGCATCTTTATATACAATTAAAGAGACATGAGAAATTGTCAAAAATCCACTTTATTCAAATAAAAATTATTATTTTACAGGAGCATGCTTTCGAGTGATTACCATCAATTTGTTTGAACCACTTTCTGAAAAGATGAACATGATCCAGTTACTGCTGCCGCCCACCGACAAACTTGAGCAGTAGGTCTAGAATAATTCTCGACCAATCAGGAGAGTGTAGGCGGGGCTTGATGTCTTGCGATCCGCCATTTGTGCCGCCATTTGGTAGCTCAATTTGGAATGACATCTCGATTTATTGCTTGTTGGTAATTCAGTGAAGGTCTCCACCGCTTTTGAATGTGAATTAAACTTGAGATATTGAATTAGATACACTTTTCATCATAATCTGAGATAAACAAGATAGGAATATCCATGAGAATAATTATTAATGTGAATCAATCTATAGTACTAATGAGATGTCAATGATTGAGCCAAATGTTAAATGACTTGAATAATTATTGTAATACTTGATAATAATATACAAATAAATAATAATATACAAATAATAATACATAATACTTCTAACCATTTTATCAAGGTATCAACCATCTTATATTGGAACTTATTACAGAATAACTAACTTGTTATTAACAATATAATTCATAACTCATTTGAAATCATATAATATGTATCCATGTCAATACGCATTGAAAGCACTTGTTCCTTCAAACTAAATGGAAATTGTAGTTTTACTACCTACAATTGTAGATTTATTTATTGTGAAACGAAGAGTTTGGATTTACGAATTTATAAAACCGTAACGAAACTGAACGGAGATAGTAGAATTTCCATCTATTGAAGATTTATTTAAATTGAAACTGAGAATGTAGATAGATAGATATACGGACTTACAAAACCATAACGAAACTGCTGAACGGAGATTGTAGATTGTCTATCTATTGTACATTCACGAGTAAATTGAAACTGAAAGTATAGATTTACAGACTTGGAAAATCGTAAAAAACTGCTGAACGCAGATTGTGGATTTACTATATATTGTAGATAATAATATTCAATGTGAAACTGAGAGTTTAGATTCATGGATTTACTGATCTGCACGGTCAGCTGAGAGGAATCGAAGCTTAAGCTGAGTCTTTTTCAAATGTTTAATTTTGAATAGAGCCTTCATCGCTCTCACCCACATAGAGTTTTAGTTTTCTGGAAGATCAAATTGTTACAATATCTGCTCAAGTCAAGAAATATTCACAGGAAAATGCTGGTTTCATTTATGATTGAAATGTTCCCAACAGTTATAGTCACTTGCATGTCGCTCTGGGCTAAAATCATGAAGACCATTGTTGTATAATATTTTTCCGATTTGCCCAGCGAAGCGTTGAGACACCGAAGGGTGGCATAATCCACAGAAATCAGTCCACTCTCACACAGATGAGTAGTTGGAAAAATAATATGAGAGGAATAACAGTGATGCTCATATTGTCAGGATGTCAGAAAGTATCTCATGGAATGTCTTGCACGGCCCGAGGCGATTGGAAGCGTGCCCGGTACGTTACATTTGAAAAAGAAAAAATATGAAAGAATAGGAAGGGTCGTTTCCAAACAATGGAGAATAAAAGAGGGGGTTGGCCCTGGAGATGAAGAAGTAAAGAAGATGAAGAAAATACTGAAGAGAAAAGGAGAAGAAGATAGAGAAGAGAAAAGAAGAACAAGATGAGCACAGAGATGAATAGACGTTGTAGAGCTAGCGGTCTGATATAATTTGCAATTCTGATGAGGAGAGGATTGAATTCCGGGATATTTTCCATAACATCCTCTACTTTTTAGCATCTTTTCCCAATGCTGTTACCATCTAGCTTCAAATTTTCCCATTTATCTACTTTTTTTTCAAATAGGCTATCTACTTTTCAGCACTCAGCATCTTTTTTCTGCCTTTGCTTGTCCACTGTTCATCTTAAGCTTTCAAAATACTGTATTTCATAGATTCATGTATAATTCAACAATGACGTTGAAAGTCCTATTACTGTATACAAAGATGTAGAGTGAATATTGATATTGTGGAACGTTTCCATAAAGATACTTAAGAAATTGTCAAAAAAATCCACTTCATTTAAATAAAAATTATTCTTTTACAGGAGCATGATTTCGAGTGTGCTCACACAAGTTTACACATTTTACACAAGCTCACACATGTGAGGACTCATTTTGGGATATTCTCAAACATCTCTGAAATAAACTTCGATGAACCTATGAATCAGATTTGAAATACTCTGTCATGATGGTTTTCAAGAAAACTTAGAATAATATTATGATGATCGTAAATCTCTGGCAAAGGTTTTGAAAACTTTTTGATACGCATCAATCACACATTTGATATTCATTCATTCATTCATTCATTCATTCATTCATTCATTTATTCATCCATTCATTCATTCATTCATTCATTCATTTAGAAGATAGACATACAAACAGGATCCCCGACTTTTGATTGTCATTCATACTTCACATATAATCTATAGGAAATTATTAAACAGTATTGAAATGAAAATATTGAACAATCTTGCACAGAGATAATGCAGATGAATATTGATTATAATTCATACTGTCATTCATACTTCACATATATAATCTACAATCCGTCAAGCTCGCTTCGCTCGCCATATCCGCCTAGGATAGGGGGCGAAGCCCCCTGGACCCCCGACTGGATCGTCCAAGAATGAGATCAGCAGGCTCGTTTCGCTCGCCTGCATTTTTCATTTGAGCATTTTTATCATAATATGTTAGGACAATCCAGTCGGGGGCCAGGCTAAACGGATACGGCGAGCGAAGCGAGCCAGACGGCTCTAATATAACGGTAGTAATATAATATTCCCAGGATTGAAGTAGCAGTGCCCAATCAATTTTTCTGCGATAAATGCATTTAAATCTTCACCTTGGTGCCAACCTAACAAAGTCAACTCAACTTAATGCCAACCTGACCAAATTGTTAATTTAGTTGCCAGTTAACAACTGTTTCGAAGAGGTACTCTATCTAGATTATAGTTCTATAGTAACATATGATATGGAAATTTCAATTATAATTAAGAGATTGGGAGAAGAAGAATATACATGCTAAAAGACGAACTTTAAACCCTTAAAAACAACCCTTAGAGTTAAAATATTGACAATAGATTTCTTAGTGCGCCTCTAAAGGGCCAACTGAACATACCTACCAAATTTGAACTTTTTTGGTCCGGTAGATTTTTAGTTATGCGAGTGAGTGAGTCAGTCAGTCAGTCAGTCAGTGAGTGAGTGAGTGTCATTTCGCTTTTATATATATAAGAAGATAGGAAATTATTAAACAGTATTGAAAATATTAAACAGTCTTGTACAGAGATAATGCAGATGAATATTGAGGTCTCAATTGTCTATCTTATTTGTTAAACCAAACTCAGTTACTAAGTTACATATTTTATTAATGAATAGCAGGTAACCCGTGCTCCGCAAGTGTCTAATTAAAAATCTGGTGTGGCGCACTCACACAACTTTCTTTGCTTATTGAACTGTAAGCCCCATTCTCAAACGAGAATAATTCAGGGGAATAACATAATGACGATTGGCGGCAACATAATTATTTGAAACTACGATCAGACTTTAACTGTATATGTGTATATATAATTGTTTTCAGAGTACTTTTTCCTTTGTGTAAATTGTGAAATTCGATGATTTTTTTAAAAGTCGTCAAAACAGCTGTTTCAGTCAAAGAAAATACATAACATAAAACATCTTCACCCACATAGAGTTTTAGTTTTCTGGAAGATCAAATTGTTACAATATCTGATCAAGTCAAGAAATATTCACAGGAAAATGCTGGTTTCATTTATGATTGGAATGTTCCCAACAGTTATAGTCACTTGCATGTCGCTCTGGGCTAAAACCATGAAGACCATTGTTGTATAATATTTTTCCGATTTGCCCAGCGAAGCGACGAGACACCGAAGGGTGGCATAATCCACAGAAATCAGCCCATTCTCACACAGATGAGTAGTTGGAAAAATAATATGAGAGGAATAACAGTGATGCTCATATTGTCAGGATGTCAGAAAGTATCTCATGGAATGTCTTGCACGGCCTAAGGCGATTGGAAGCGTGCCCGGTACGTTACATTTGAAAAAGAAAAAATATGAAAGAATAGGAAGGGTCGTTTCCAAACAATGGAGAATAAAAGAGGGGGTTGGCCCTGGAGATGAAGAAGTAAAGAAGATGAAGAAAATACTGAAGAGAAAAGGAGAAGAAGATAGAGAAGAGAAAAGAAGAACAAGATGAGCCCAGAGATGACGTTGTAGAGGTAGCGGTCGGATATAATTTGCAATTCTGATGAGGAGAGGATTGGATTCCGGGATATTTTCCATAACATCCTCTACTTTTTAGCATCTTTTCCCAATGCTGTTACCATCTAGCTTCAAATTTTCCCATTTATCTACTTTTTTCATATAGACTATCTACTTTTCAGCACTCAGCATCTTTTTTCTGCCTTTGCTTGTCCACTGTTCATATTGAAGCTTTCAAAATACTGTATTTTATAGATTCATGTATAATTCAACAATGACGTTGAAAGTCCTATTACTGTATACAAAGATGTAGAGTGAATATTGATATTGTGGAACGATTCCATAAAAAGACTTGAGAAATCGTCAAAAAATCTACTTCATTTAAATAAAAATTATTATTTTAAGGAGCATGATTTCGAGTGTGCTCACACAAGTTTACACATTTTACAATGTGTTAACACATGCTCACAATGCTCACACATGTTAGGCCTCATTTTGGGATATTCTAAAACATCTCTGAAATAAACTTCGATGAACCTATGAATCAGATTTGAAATACTCTGTCATGATGGTTTTCAAGAAAACTTAGAATAATATTATGATGATCGTAAATCACTGGCAAAGGTTTTGAAACTTTTTGATACCCATGAATTGAATTGAATTGAATTGAAAAAATCTTCATTCATAAACATGTAAAAATACATATGATTAGTGTCACAGATTACCAAGGAATATAGCCTAAATACTAATTACAAACAAATGACATACACATAAAATATTATAAAAATATTTATCATTCCCATCAATCACACATTTGATATTCATTCATTCATTTAGAAGATATACATACAAACAGGATCCCAACACTTTTGATTGTCATTCATACTTCACATATAATCTATAGGAAATTATTAAACAATATTGAACATATTAAACAGTCTTGTACAGAGATAATGCAGATGAATATTGATTATAATTCATACTGTCATTCATACTTCACATATAATCTTTAGGAAATTATTAAACAGTATTGAAAATATTAAACAGTCTTGTACAGAGATAATACAGATGAATATTGAGGTCTCAACTGTCTATCTTATTTGTTAAACCAAACTCAGCTACCAAGTTACATTTATTAATGAATAGGAGGTAACCCGTGCTCCGCAAGTGTCTAATTAAAAACTTAATCAACTGAAATCTTGAAGAGTCCAAATAGGCCTATAACCATCCCCGGTAGACTGAGAATCTATACTGATTGTTGGATAATTTTCATAAAAATATAGTGCATCAGATTAAGCTAAGGCTAAGTACACCTGAGGAGGCACGGCTTGTGATACAATGTGTTGATCTTATGGAGATTGCCTTATCACACCGTTCCACTCCATGCCCGATTCAGTGTATGTGAGTTCTTCCATTCAACCACCAATAAGCAAAAAGCACCTGGATGCAAAATGCCGCATCGCGCCTCCTCAGGTGTGCATCCAGCTAAAGTTTGTCATAAGATGCATTAACTATTTGGCGGTACGAAGTTCGCCGGGCCAGCTAGTAAAAATATAAATCTCAGTACCGATTGAATGAAAAAGACTTAGAAATTGTCAAAAAACCACTGATTTATTGATAATTAGAAAGACCGGTTTCGGTTATTACAGAATTACACCATTGTCAATCTCTGATTGACTAAGCTTAGTTTATCAGAGAATAACCTAAGGAATAACCTTAGTTTATCAGAGATTGACAATGGTGTAATAACCGAAACCGGTCTTTCTAATTATCAATAAATCAGTGGTTTTTTGAAAATTTCTTAGTCTTTCTCATTCAATATGAATAATTACCACAATATCAACTTCTCAATTGCACAAAAAGTGAAAAAATCTCAGTACGATTTTAAATTATTTTATCACATGTTTCAAACATTAATGCCATTAATGTCCTTATAGACTCTCTAGCATTATAGACATTGTAAACTGGATCAATAGCTGCAAATTCCCAACCAAGATCTCTCAATATAATCGGCAAACTGAATCCCTAAAAACTGTGCACATCAGCTCAAATCAAGACTAGCTTCTCAGTGTTTGGACATAATCGTCCTCACCTCCAGTAATCAAGTGAAACAAGAAGCAAGGAAGGGGAAGTGCGCAAGAGTTAGTGAGATAGAGAAATAGAGAGAGAGAGAGAGAGAGAGAGAGAGAGAGAGAGAGAGAGAGAGAAATGGAGAGAGTGAGTAAGAGAGAGCGAGTTTGAGTGAAGGAATGAAGAAATGATTGAGGGTTGACTGATAGCATGGACCCAGCAGGGGAGCATAGCCTAATTGGTACCCGGTCAGAAATCAGTGTGTACCCTCTCTTGTGTGCAAATAAGGCAAACCACAAATTATTCCTACCCTGCCTGTCACGTTTTCAATGCGCTGTGATGTAAGTGCGCAGCTCACCTGAAAAAATCTTCAAACTGAGAAGTGGAAGTGAAAATAAAGAAAGAACTAGGAAATGATAGGCTACAAGTCGTACAGAAATATCTCCGTCTTTGTTCCCTTTGTTTCCCATATTAGTCTCCGAGGTGAATGTTTTTCTTTAGATCTCTGTGGCTTTGGATTAAAAAATCCGAACAACCTCTAATTCTACCGACTTTTTGTTCAGTTACGCCTTCTTCTCTTTCTTTGTTCTTCCTCCGATTTTTCCACTTTTGTTCCGACAATAATATAATATACTTCCACAAAGTAGAAGGGATTCCTCTACTCTGTGTTAATTCATATTCCTGTGAATAATTGCTATTTTGAATTCAGTTCAATGATAATTGATGTTAATCATTCATGCATGCATTCATTCAGTATTTTATAAAAACAAATAATTATGGTGATCATGCAAATAAAAGAAAGAGAGAGACTTAATTCCAAGACAAGCTCATTCATGAAATCAGGAGCTATATCACAATCTGATGACTTAGCCGAAGAAACTTTACGATAAGGAGTAGAATCAATGAGTCAAATTTATTCATTTGATTTCCATCAGTTACACCAATTTTCAACTCAAGTAAAATGATGTGAGATAATACAAAAATAACAAGGCAGTAATAAATATGGAAGTGATATACTTGCAACATTATCTAATACATAGATTCATATTACAATACCGTATATAAATAATACTAATTCGAATAGGTAACACGAGACAGACAGGTGAAAAACACTTAGAAACTTACATTATTTTCCGAAATTTTCGGTGTCGTTGCCATCTTTGTCAACGGTTGTTGTAGTTGTAGTGGTACAACTGCAACTATTACCAACAACCGTTGACAAAGGTGGCACAGCAGCCAAAAATTTCGGAAAATAATGTAAGTTTCAAATTATGGGGTTTCAAAACACTTTCTAAGTGTTTTTCACTTATTTGTATCGTGTTACCAATTCAAATTAGTATTATAAAACTGTTATGTGCTAAAAATAGAAGAAGATTGTTTTAATTTTCAGAACAAAATATTTTAAATTAATATTTATTTCACAGTAGAAGGAATTTTGTTATCAATTCGGATCTTAATCTTACTTAATTCAAAATTAATTGTTTCAAGTGTTTGTGTTTTGTTTCAATGTGGAAATTAGTGAAGAATTGAAATGGCGCACATAACCTTTATTTGGACAATTTATTTTATGAAATTGGGATGAAAAGAAGTTATGGACTGTAGTCTGTTTCTTTGTCCTTAAGTTGATTGTGAATGATAAATAAATAAGTTGAAGTATAAATGAAATCCAAAACAAAATAATTAATTTCCTCTCCTCACAATGACTTCAAATTTGTAAAAAATTTCGAATGGTGGGAATTGTAGTACTCCTATTAAATTACTTCTCAAATCAAGTGTAGCCGACTTCCTGTAAAGAATCAATCAGATATTGTCGACTATTGTTCAAACATTAAATAAGTAGACTAGATATTATCAAACCATAGATTTATGAAAAATCGATATACCGGCTTCAGTTATTAAACCATTATATTATTTATTCATTTATTATTTTACAGGCGACTTTCTAGAAGTATTTTAAGCCTATGTGATGATGATGGGATGAATGATAATACAATGAAGGTGGAGTTATGAATAAATAAAAATTACAGGTTATGCTATCCACTTGAATTGATTTGAGTCCACTTTTCAGTCCAAAAATAAATAAACTAGAAATTTTGAATTTGATTTGATTATCAAACTTTGATGAAGAAAAATTAAAGGAAAGTACAGGAGCTCTAACAATCGAGCATTGCTATTGGTGAAAGCCGTGACCTATCAAGGTGAACGTCTGTCACTGACCTAGACAAGGCGCTTCCCAATTGGCTCGTCTAGGCCAATGGCAGGCGTTCACCTTGATAGGACACGGCATCCATCAAAAGCTGTGATCGACCGTTAGTATAAAGATGTTGCTTTTTACTTTAGTTTTAGTTGACCATTGAATAATAATGGTGTAACAACCGAAAACGGGTATCTCGATTTTTAATAAAACTGTTGTTTGATAATAAAAATCCAGTATTTTTATCTAATACTATCTAGTAATTTCCTAGATAATACTATCGATCTATACTGAAGATCTAGATAATACTGTCTAGTGATTTCTATCGATACTATTACAATATCACCTTTACATCTATCCAGAAAGAATTGTCTAAACAATTGACAATGTCGGTTTTGTATCGATCACGAAACCGGGCACACCTACACAAACATAAATACCAACATCACAATACTAAAAGTAAAACGAAATTCTATTATAGCAATTTCGGTTTTGTATTGATACTATCGATCTATACTGATGATCTAGATAATACTATCTAGTGATTTCTATCGATACTATTACAATATCACCTTTGCATCTATTCAGAAAGAATTGTCTAAACAATTGTCAATGTCGGTTTTGTTTAATTTACTATTGAAGAATGAAGAATATCAAAAACCTCGAACACAGCAATGCATCTTTCAGATATGCAGTGTCCTATCATGCAGCGTTACGATTCCACTCCGATCCGATGATGGATGACAATGGTAATGCAATAAGTGAGAAAGATGCATGCCACAAAAATGTCCGACTTGTAATTTGTTCTTTCACCACCTACCCTCCATTCAACATAAAAATTGAACATGAGTGGGATCGGAACGCTGCATGATAGGTGTGGACCTGAGTTCATAATTCAACTACTGACCTATATAAATGCTCAAAACAACTGAAGACCTATCAGTTATTAGCATGAGCTGATTTATATGATGAATAATTTCATAGTCTGATTTTTACTCGAATATTGGCGTATGAAGGAGGCTCCTTTTTCCTTTTATATTATCCTTGAAATGCAAAATCTCCAAAAACCTTGTATATACGTCGACGCGCAATTAAAAAAAGAAACATACCTGTCAAATTTTATGAAAATCTATTACCGCGTTTCGCCGTAAATGCGCAACATATAAACATTTTAACATTAAGAGAAATGCCAAACCGTCTACTTGAATCTTAGACCTCACTTTGCTCGTTCAATAAACAATAATTATATTTTGCAGCTGCAAGGCTGAATCGTGAATGCAACCTCAAACTGCAACAATTGCATCTCAAGATACAAAATTTTACCGGATGAATTTTTCAGGAAAAATAATTATCAATCTTGACTTCCTATCCTGTAAAATCATTATTCTCATATAATTTTCTTTCATAGGACATGACCGATTAGGTCAAATCAGGATGTCATTTGTAAATAACATACTCTGTTCTGATGCACTTCCTGCCAGCTCTAACTTTGCACAAAAACTGTATTCTACAAGTCGCAAGATTGTATGCAACTGCACTTAAAAGTGCATTAACTGCATTCTCTACTGCAACAGGATGCCTGACCGCAATATCCTGTTCTTTATCCTGGGATTACAATGTAACAACTCACAATGTTTTGACTACCTAAAGGGTGTGGGCGTATCTGAGGTGATTGATGATTAATGGTGACGAAAAAAGTGGAAGGGCAAATATGTGACAAAAAAGTGATACAATAAAGCGCAAGGGGTATATAACTGTAATGAGCACGTGAGAAAGGGGGAAAGTTCCCTATGTATGTTTTGATTTTATGGGGCGAAATGGAATTGTATACAAGTTTTTTCAGATAATGAACTGGTTGACCGAATAGGGGAATGTTTGGAGGAAGTGGGTTGTTCGCTAGAAAATGTGGGGATCATTGGAGTTGATAATGGAGGGAATCAGAAATAGAAAATCAAATATGTCACCAAACCAAATAAATGATTTATGATGTAACTTGAATAAAATATGAATAGGAAATGTCACTTTCTTGTTGATAACAGAATTTGCAGGACAATTTAATAATGTAGACTGTAACTAGCCGTCAGGCTCGCTTCGCTCGCCATATCCGTCTAGCCAGGGGGCTCCGCCCCCTGGACCCCCGACTGGATCGTCCAGGAATAAGATTAGCAGGCTCGCTTCGCTCGCCTGCATTTTTCATTTGAGCATTTTTATCATATGTTGAGACGATCCAGTCGGGGATCCAGACTAAATGTCTGGCTAAACGGATATGGCGAGCGAAGCGAGCCGGACGGCTAGTAATATAATATTCCCAGGGATAGCTCTGATTGAAGTAGCAGTGCCCAATAAATTTTTCCGCGATAAATGCATTTCAATCTTCAACTTGGTGCCAACCCAACAAAGTCAACTAAACTTAATGCCAACCTGACAAAAGTATTAATTTAGTACCAGTTGACAACTGTTTCGAAGAGGTACTCTCTCTAGATTATAGTTCTATAGTAACATATGATATGGGAATTTCAATATTATAATTGAGAGATTAAGAGAAGACGAATATACATGCTGAAAGACGAACTTTAAACCCTTAAAAACCACCTTTAGAGTTAAAATCTTGCAAAAAGATTTCTTAGTGCGCCTCTAAAAAGCCAACTGAACATACCTACCAAATTTGAACGTTTTTGATCCGGTAGATTTTTTGTTCTGCGAGTGAGTGAGTCAGTCAGTCAGTGAGTGAGTGCCATTTCGCTTTTATAGATAATGTATATCCTTCATTGGGTGTGTAGTTTCGGATATTGTAGCTCACTGCCTGTAAAATAGGTCCTATAAACAGATTTTTTCATTGATCTGACACTGTAAATTTCCAGCTAAATATTGTGAAAAATCACTCACAGTTGATATAGGGTAGGGACAGGTTTGATTGTCAATTGGAGAGTCCAAAAATCAATTATTCTACACAGACTTTATCCAAGTAGAGTAAGTACGATTATCTCTGTCAATGGAATCAATCCAGTGATTTGAGAATGAATATTTGATTTTTTTACTTCAATGTCGTGATTGCTATTGGACGGTTTGGAATCCCTTTACACATTTTAGTAAGCTTGTCCGATCACAAGGCTTGTGATTGGTTAAACCAGAGAAAATAAAAGGTACTTCATTCAGGAGGAGGTTCTTCTATTATTCTTGAAGGATATTCGTTTGTTTTTGGTTAAAATCTCTCACTCATCTTTCATGGCTCCCGCCATGACAACGAAATTGCTACTCTCTTATTGGTTATTTTGCGATTGGTTGAATTTTCTATAACTGAGCTCTCATTGGCTGTTGTCATGACGTCACAATCGCTACTCTTTCAATGATTGGCTTGTGTTGGCTATATATATTCGGGCTTGAGTTATCATGACGACTAAATTGCTGGTCTCTTATTGGTTAGTTTGTGATTATTACTCAATTTTCTTCGACTGACAAGATAGTTATACTTTAAGCTCAGAATAAACAATCTTCTAGTATAGAAGTTTTCTCTGATAAAAGCTACAAAAGGAGCTCATATATTATCTCAGTAGAGAGTTCTTCCATTAATAACGAATTTTTGTGATACAGTGTAGATGAAGACCCATAAAAGACAATTAAGTATTGGTATTTCTATCAAATTTGACCACTCGTTTAATTGGTTCTTCAACGGCTTACTGATCATTTTTCTGAGATTTGGAAGAATGTCTAAATTTGTTACAATAATTCAAGACATTGATCGAAACTCCAATATTATTGATTTTAATCATTTGTAAAATGTTTATCACCCATACATTGAAATTGAATTAAGATTTTGACAATCATCAATTTTGAAGAACATGTACAAGTTTCAACTTATGCTAGTCGTGCCACAATGAATATACCATAATTGTATTTCCATTTGAAATTTTGAAAAGCTTTTGTACATTCTAGTTTCATTTTGAACGTTGTATTAGGAAAATTATAATCAATAACACTACTATCTTAATATATTTATTTGTAACTACATGGTATTTTGTCTACTTGATTTGTAATGTTATCTTAAATGGATTGAATTTGAATTTTCAAATATCTACACACTTCAAAGCTGTTCATTTCTGGAGAAAACAGAAATTATAGACATTCACTCACTATATTTCCATTCACAGAACTCGAATGAAATTTCGACAATGAACAATTTTGAAGAACAAATTGCCAATATTTACATACTTCAACTCTGTGCATTTTTGGAGAAACAATAACAAGGAAGTCACCAGTCATGAACAAGCTTTCTCTAGTTCAATCATACTTCTAATGTGTATTTGTTCTCCACCCCAATTAGCGTTGATTATGAAAATTACAATGAATGAAAAAATGACGTCGATTATTAAAACAGCAACGAACAAAAAAAATTGACGACGATTATCAAAAACCGAAACGGATAAAAAACTGTGCCAAGAAAATATAGGGGCTTTTCTTATAGTCCAACAACACATATGACCCAACTCAACTGGAGTTTTTGAGTAGTGTACTGGTTGAGAGAGGGGATGGATGAAGCAGAGAGGGGAAAAAATGAAGGGTGGGGAGGTTCATGGCAACCAGTTGTCTGCAGACAATCGAAAGCCAACACTTGGCCAGGTAGACTCTGGCGGTGCGTTTCGTATAAAAGAATTCAAGGTCAAAATCTGCTCGTACAACGTGTGATCGACCCTTGGTGCTCCACAACGTTTCTTCTGTGTTCAGTGAATTATTTTCTTGTGAAATTTGTCTGAAACAAAGGATTCGCAGTGAAAGTTTGTGAAGAACGTCTTCAGTGTTCTGCCAGTGACTAGATAGCCTTGATTGTTTTTTTGTTATTTTTGGAACTGTGTGTTGTTTGGTGGGAAGGAATGCTGTGAAGACCTCTCTCTTCAACTCGCAGGTAGACCTACCGCGACGCAGTGGTCAATTTGAAACCAATTTGGGATTATGACAGAATTTGAGCGGTAAGCACTAACAAAATTCACATGTTTATCAATAGTTTTACATCTTAAAAAATTTGACATCCAATTGAAATTTCTTAGCGTTTATGGATCTGGTGTTTGGGATTATGACAGATTTTGAGCTGTAATAACTGACAAAATTCACTTGTTTGGATATCTAATTGAAATCTCCTAGCGTTCCTTGAGCTGGTATCTGTGATTATGACAAATTTTTAGCGATAAGCACTGACAACATTTACCTGTTTATTTTTACTTCTCTATCCATCTTATTGAAATTTCCTAGCGTTTCTTGAGCAGATATTTGTGATTATGAAAGATTTTGAGCGATACCTAAGCACTGACAACATTTACCTGTTTATTATTACTTCTTCATCCAATTAGACATCTTATTGAAATTCCCCAGCGTTTCTTGAGCAGGCATTTGTGATTATGACAGATTTTAGCGATAAGCACAGACAACATTGACCTGTTTATTTTTACTTCTCTATCCATCTTATTGAAATTCCCTAGCGTTTCTTGAGCATGCATTTGGGATTATGACAGATTTTGAGCTGTTGACAAGATTATCTGTTAATGCTCATCAATACTTTTACTTCTAAAATATACATCGACATCCAATTATCTAGTTTTGGGAATAGCCTGTTGTTTTCTCAGACTTGTAATTAGATGGTTTATGATTATTATAATAAAGAATTCAAGCATTTCTTGAGCTGTTCAACGAAGTTGGAGATCTTAAATATAGTTAGATTTTTGAGATTATAGCTATA
Organism: Nilaparvata lugens; assembly: GCF_014356525.2. Lineage (NCBI taxonomy): Eukaryota > Metazoa > Arthropoda > Insecta > Hemiptera > Delphacidae > Nilaparvata > Nilaparvata lugens. Next base: position 59,604,780 of record NC_052510.1, on the reverse strand, counting down.
AGTGTGATAATGTACACTAGAATAACATGAAAATCACACAAGAATACATTCACGTCTATTGTAGGGTGGAATTTGAGACTCAAAAGAGATGTAAATTGTTATAGCAATTAATGGATCTGAATTAAAAATGTATGATTTTAAATCTCTCTCACTATCAAATCTTTAATTTGTCATGAACGAGTAATGTTCTCGGGTATTTTTCCATCAAAGTTTTGAGAAATATGATATTGATATTAGCATAAGATACTTCTGAAAAAATGATAATTTATTGGTTCCGGTTCCAAGTTTCTAAGATCTGTAATATTGTCAGAGCGAATGTTATTCCTTGATGAATCCCACTATCTCTCTTCTTGATGGAGGACTATCTCTCTTCTTCAATCTTACAGTATATTCTATCTACTGTATCAATTCTACTGTATCATAGGTTTCAATTTGCAGATAGATTAATCGTTATCATCCACAATTTTACAATCAAGAATGATTCTCAGATGATGTTCGTTACATGATTTGCATACGGATTCGCATGAAAGTTCATATCAATTAACCAGGTGATAATGATGTCTATTCACTTTACATGGAGGTTGTTGATAATCGATGAATAACAATTCTATTATTCATGAAAAATAATACTGATGATAATGTTAAGAAGAGTGAATAATACTGCACCAGTTCCAATCGAATCTGATACTGATAATGCAGTATATTGTAACACTATCAGCTTAAAATTTTCAATACTACATAAATAATAAATTGGAAAGTTGTGAAGTTGATCGATTTAAATTATGATAACTTAGCTTTGTAAAGGGGAATTAGAATGAACGTATACAACGAGAGATAAGTTAGCTATTTTAAACTTTCCTCATTTCTGTAGTTAAGTTATAAGAATGGGCGAAAAATTTGACGATAATTTAAGTTACTTTTTAACGCTCAAACAAATTTCTCCCCGGTATCATATCGTATACGGTATACGGTACGTGGTTACCATAAACTTTTGCATCTTATTGCCACGTTTCTCGAGATGGAAAACTTCAATACGGTAGCGGAAAAGCATCACCGACAAGTTTTCATGGAAAATAAACTTGGAAAGCCATGAAAACTCCTGCAAACGATGATAGCCGAGCCTTGACGTCGAGCTAAGAGCGGTCTGATAAAAAATTCAAACGTGGTGGTTGAAAACGTTCCGTTGCCTGTGTAGTCGAAAAGTCTTTCCGAGAGGGAGTGAGAGAGAAGTCATGAGTTGAAAAGAGACGGAAGGTGTCTGGAGCAGACGTATGTAGATTGTACAATTTAACTGTAACCCCGTGCATGTGTAAACCGGCCTGAACCTGTTCCGAAGTCTCGAAAGGGTGCTTGAGAGCAGACTGTGTATGGATACCGGCGCGTCTTTTAAAGTATTGCAATTAAAAAGCCGGACACAATAAGTTCGACTCTCTACAGTGAGATACTTCACTCTCAAAAGGTATTACCCTCCTTCTTACTCAATCTGTCTCACTCACACACACTCTATCTCACTCTTTCTTTAGAGCGGGGTGTGAGCAACGCTCTGTTCTAGATTAATTGATTGTCGGACACCTTATTCTTCTTCCATAGAACTCGAGCGTTGAAGATTAATGAATTCTGCAATTTGCCTCTTTTGTCAGCGCGACTTTCAAGTAGGACGAAAACCGCAGCTCTGTATTAGAGACCTCTTAACATTGTGGAGGACTGTCTCTCTTCTTCTACCTTACAGTATCTTCTGTATCTACAGTATTACCTCTCTTTGTCTGCTCTAAAAGGTGGCATTAAATGAGCTGTCTTGCAGAAACTCGATAATATGTTCATGTCACCGACCTTTGTTGTCGTTACAATAGGTTCTTTAATGTAGTTGGGTGATTTCGATTTGTCAACTCTTCAAGTCTGATATAGACTGTAGTAGCCTAAAGTACATCTTCATGATATTTCGTATTTTCCTCAAAGATCAAGAACATGATCTTTGAACAATCAAAGTAAGCTAAACTAAGTAAACAAAGTAAGTCTAATATAGACTATAGTAGCCTAGAGTACATCTTCATGATATTTCGTATTTTCCTCAAAGATCAATAACATGATCTTTGAACAATGATCTTTGATCAATTAACAAGTTCATTGAGAGATTTTTCCATTTTCAATCCGAGAAAAGCTAGTTATAATCAGTTCTAAACTGTAGTATTAGTACAAGCATAATATAGAAACACTTGAAAACCCATATAATTTGATTGTATGGTATGAAATGTTGTGATATTTCTCCATAATTGAAAGAATAAGATGTTGATATTGTCTTACTTTAATTAAAGTGGTATTGACAATATTAACATCTTATTCTTTCAATTATGGAGAAATAACACAACATCTCAAGTTGAAAGAATAAGATTAAACTTTAATCAAAGTTTGGAAACCCACTGAGAGATAATTGAGTTTGAGGCCCGGTTGCACAAAAGCCGGTTAAATTTCAACCGTGATTAATTTCACGAGAACCAATCAGAGAAGGCGTTTTTGAAAAGACGGCTACTCTCATTGGTTTTCGTGGAATTAATCACGGTTAAAATTTAACCGGCTTTTGTGCATCCGGCACCTAGTCTATGAAGAGGGAGAATTGAAAGGATGGAGATTAATGATGGATCCTTTTTTCGATAGAATCCCAAATAAACTACAAAATCTATGAAAGATGGAACATGAATAATTATTATAATTGCACAAATCTAGTTTGTTCTCGCTGCATCAATCATGTGTTGTTCATCAGCGAACTATGGACATGTGTGAATTATCAGGAAATGATAAACATTATAAAAATGATAAGTTTAAATGGAAACGATAAGTGAGAAAATTAAAAAAATTATATCAGTTTAACCTAGAATAACTAAGTAAGGGTCAAATGCTAATACTACGTTTAACGCTAAACCACGATTACTCGTAGATATCGTTGTATTTATCTTAATGTGTTTCATACGGGGTTTAAACGAACAGCTGACATTTCTCTGTTCAAACCGAGTGAAGTGCATACGGGCCTAAGTTGAAGTAATCCTATACTATTAAACGAGCAACTTCTGTTTTATGTTCATATGTTTAGATGTTTGGATGTTTAGATGTTTAGATGTTTGGATGTTTAGATGCTTATATGTTTATATGTTTGTATTTCACCAGATATCGAAAACGACTCTAACGATTCTCACAAAATTCAGAACATAGTAGGTTTATAATTTAGAGATTTGATTGCACTAGGCCTCATCCCTGGGAAAACTCGCTGAAGGACATTCAAAGGATAATTATTATTCATCCTTGGAAAAACAGCTGATAATAATTATTTCGTCGTCTGTTGGTGATGGAAGTGAGTGAGCGAGTTCATGTGTGTGGGACTGTGTCAAAATTATGACTCAGCTGTTGAACTTTTGTAATCATTCAATCAGGTACTTAGTGCCGGTTGCAAAAAGCCGGGTTATTTTCAATCCTGATTAATTCCAGTAGATCCATCTTTTTGAAATGGTCTTCTCTAATTTGGTTCACGTGAAGTTAATCAGGATTAAAATTCAACCGGCTTTTGTGCAACTGTGCCTTTGTGAGGGAAATTTTTACATTCCCCTGGGAATTAATCTCAATTTACTGTGATTAGATAGAACATTTTTGTATGAATGTTATTATAATTTCTTCTTTCGTAATAAATTTGTTATGCTTTTGTTCTCCAGAGCGAAGCTCGGTCCCCGATATTAAATCTTATTTCTGTAGTCTGTTTCCTCACTGCAGAAGGTGCAGAACATTACTAATTTCACAGCAATATTACGAAACAAACTAGAATTGAAAAGAAACTCATTCGGTCCCCATGAAACGTCATTCTATCGCGTGTCAAATTCCGCCTTACATTCTGTATCCCCAGTAAATCGAAACCAAGATCGTATCAGGGTCTGGAGAGAAGTTTTTCAATCAGCATCTGATCCGAAACCCGCAGTTGTGCAATATCACGGGGAAATATAGAATGGGGATAAGTATTACAACTGTACAGGTCTCTGGTGCTCCAGCTTGTCCATATGTTTCTAGTTTTTCGATCAAGATAAACTTTGACCGTTGGCAATAAGAGCCGGACCATTACATTCGCATTTACATTTATAATATACGTACGAGACGACAGTGTGTGTACGCAGACGCACACACACGCACCTATATCAAAACACACACACTCACACAACAACGAAAATATTCTGACCGCAGATGGAACTCCCACTTCATACTTCCTACTTAGTCATGTAGGAAGTGGACTGGGCCTCACATTAAATGGTTCAACCCCTGTCGTATGTATAGCTTATAGGGGGAACTGCTTTTGAGTAGCTTTGAATCAAGTTGATCTTTTGTAAAATTGTGAAAACAGTTTGTTTTGAAATTACTCAATTTGATCAATAATTGGAGAAGAGAGGGTGAGGAACTAGTTATTTGTGCAACTAGTGCGCAAAGTGACAGTTTGCTGCACCGAAAGAAATGTTTACGCACGAGCCGTAGGCGAGGGCGGGATGGTTTCTTGAGTGCAGCAGAGGAACTTTGCGCACGTATTTCACATTAAATTTTTCCTGCAGTTAACATTGAATATGAAAAGTGGGTAATTATGGGTAAAATTCCCTGAAATCCATCAAATGTTTTTCTGTGTAATTTTATTATCAATAAAAACCTCAATTTATTTAAAATTGAATAATAATGTAGTAGTAAATGAATGAAGGGGCGGCTGTGTGCTGAATGTGGTGGCTGTCGCTGTCCTCGTTGTCCTTAATATTATTATAACGTGCACCACAGTCACTGTTACCAACTTAATTTTGATTTTACTGCACTGGTGCTCCATATAACCTACTAACTATTTTAGCAGTGAGGGTTACAAAATTTAGAGAGGGTTACACAAAGTCCGAAATAGGTTAAGTCTTGTAGTTCTTAAATTCACAAAATCAACATATTCACATATTAAAGATAATTATACATGATTAACTAGAAATTTTATAATTATAACTAAAATAGGAAATATTCACATATTAAAAATATAATTAACAAGAATTTTTTCAAATTTAAATCAGCATTTCTAACAAATAACATCAATGTTCCCATCCAATCAAAGTTTACAGTTTGAAGTAAAACTTACTGCAAAAGCTACAGCCCAAATCCACGCTTTCCATACGGTAATCCATTGGTGATTTTTGTGCAGTCGTACAATACTCGCACAGGGGTTTAGTCATTTTCAGCCTCTTATCCCTCCTTACAGCTGGTTGTGCTGTGTGATCTCTTTGTTCCATCAAGGCTATTGTGCAAGAAGGTCGACCAAGGCCTTGTTCCCATTGTCTTGAGATTTTCGACTGCTGTCTGCAAGGAGCTTTTCGTGGTTCCAGCCTTTTCTGGCGTTACAAATCCCCCTTAATTTATGCTCGGTTGGATTCCAGGTGATGGCATTATAGTCTTTCACGGCGTTGCTCTGTTTTCGGGATTTTCGCCCCAGTTTTACCTTCACACCAAAGCATACGTTGTTAATCTACTTTCTCACATGGTGAGATGCCAGGTTGCTTTCATTTGTCATAAATTTTTGAATTCTGTAAATTATTGTATGTAAAAATGTATAATAAATAAATTCATATAATTTATTGCTTAAAAACGGTGTCTTTTCATAGTCTTTCCATTTTCTCGATTTTTAACTATTAGTTCTGTGAACAGTAGACCTCACTCAGTATTCTCATCCACAAGTACCTGATTGAAACTATAGACCTTATGGAAATACAGCAATAGACTGGCTTCTCCACACATCTGTGTAATCACTTGTCAGCTGATTTATGATAAATAATTCTATAGTCTGATTTATCTAATATTGGCTTATGAAGGAGGCTCCTTTTGCCTTTTTATCATCCTTGAAATGCAAGATTTCCAAAATCTTGTATATACGTCGACGAGCAATTTAAAAAGGAACATACCTGTCAAATCTCATGAAAATCTATTACCGCGTTTCGCCGTAAATGCGCAACATATAAACATTTAAACATTAAGAGAAATGCCAAACCGTCGACTTGAATCTTAGACCTCACTTCGTTCGGTCAATTAGATGAAAACAAAATCAAAATTATGAATGAAAAACATAAATTTGACAAACATGTTGACAATAAGAAAATTAATCTCTAATTTCTCTAGAAATATGTTCAATGTCCAATTTGAAAATGTGAGTGATATTGATTTGAAACTTAATGGGAAAACTGCTGAATATGATTTTTAAATGAACGGTTTAGTACGCGTAATGCTACATAATTTTAATCCATTCAAGAACAGGTTTGATCTAAGAATAAGTTGAACGCTTATTGATATTCCATACAATAATTATTTTCGAAGGTTTTCGCTCTACAAATTTTGACATAAGATATCATTATTTATCCAAAGAAACGTAGAATGGAAGATAATCTTGAAGAAATCTACTATAAGTGATGTCAGTATCGTCAGATAAATTTTTGTAGATCAGTAAGACAAACTACAAAAATTACTCCTTAATTAATATTTCATGATGTTTCATCAATACACAACAAAATAATTGAGGTAAGAGATAGATGGATAAGCAGAACAATCACCAAACAATAGTATATTATTAATTCAAAACAAAATCTCCAGGGTTGAAAAAACAAGCCTCATTTTATTGTATAGTCATTCCTCAGTTCACACCTCCCATTTAGAATTATTGTTATTAGCTATTGGAAAAGGATGGCGAGCCATTCCGAATCATTGTTATTAGCTATTAGAAAAGGATAGCGAGCACATTAGATGATTGACGAGCAGTAAGGGAGGATACCTGGTTCTGTGTGTGACTCCAAATTCGATATCATTAGTTCCGCTTTCGGGAATTAGCGTTAGCAGGCCTTATCTGATTTTACGGCTCTTAATGGCACGCGATATGAGAGGCCCAGAATGCACCCAGTAGAACGGAGAGGACAGATGGGAAGGTCTTGAGGGTTTCAGGTCCCGAAGATGAAATATCTGAGATCGTTGTCTTAGTTTGCAAAGCAACATGTTCTGCGGAAAACTTCTGGTGATTACCTAAGAAATATTATGAACTTGAGCTGTTTACTATATAGTTTTATGATATGAGTAGTAGAAGAATTTAGTAGTAACACAGAGAAACAATAGCGTAAGTAGATATCCCATGGTTTAGGGTGTTTATGTCGCAACTTTTACTGTTAAACGATTACTGTTGATTATTGCCAAACTTTACTGTTTTTTTGGGGTGTATGAACGGCACAATATGTGAGACTACCAGTGTCACACAGCTTCACGGGAAAGAATCACATGAACTATCGGTTTGAGATAACAGTAAAAGTTGCGACATAAACGTCCTATACCATGGGATATCTACTTATGCTATTGTTTCTCTATGGTAGTAGTGGTAGAAGTAGAAAAATAGTTTATAGTAGAGAAAAGTTGGTAGATAAGAGCAGAAGAGTTAGTAGAAGATTCTGTTGTAAAGAGTGGGAATTTTCGAAGTATTTTCTCCAATATTTCTGAAATTCCAATAGTTCTTAGATCCAAGTTGAAATTCGAAAACTTTTTCTCTTGAAAACAGTGGGAAGAATACACTTGAAAAATTGAAGATTTGAAAATTTAGTTGGACATGGACATTGAAAATTTCGTAGCTTTACAAGAAATTATCACAAGAAACAAAGCATTTAGAAGAGCTTGTAAATGTTTTTCATAGACTGTTGGATCTAACAAATTGGAACATATGTTGGAGGGATTTGGTTTGGAAATACTATATATTTTAAATATAAAGAGAAATAAAAATCTCAGTACCCTTTTTGAATTATTTTATCACAACATGTTTCAACATTGATGCCATTTTCAAGATCCCCTGATATCAAAAAATAAAATTAGTGACCAATCAATAAAATATTCTATTATCCAAAGAATTTCATCTTATTTATTAATTTTCTCTATCGTCATTAATAGTATAAATGGAATATATATTAATACCCCCCTAACGTTTAGTGATATGAAGTAAATAAATGAATACTGCTGGAAGAATCTTTTTTTGATCATATGTATTACAAGTAGCCCTATACAGAAAAGAGACTATATATTTTATATGTTTATCGCTGTATTCATCTTGCAATGTGAATTTTTTCAACAAAGCAATTACAAATCATGATATAGGACTGGGAAATGTGTTATTTGAGTTCCACTCATTGGTAATATAGCCAGCTATCAAGAATTCAAATGTCAATAGCAATCTATAATATAAGGGTCACTTTCTCCAGAAAAGTTTATTTATTTTATTTATTTATGGAGACAACAGGTAACCCCTAATGTGTCTCCTTCACAAATACAACAATACAATATTATTATACAATGAGCAATGTAACTTACAATTGCAATAATGTTGAAAGAAAAAGAAAACTATAGAAATACAAGAGAAGGAAAAAATAGATGTATACAAGAAAATTATCATAAAACGGAATATAGAAATGAAAAGATTCTAAAATTAAAATAAAAATGTTACTAAGAATGGATAAAACTAACAAATGAATGTCAGAGGACTGATACCTGCCAATGAAGCAACAAAATAAGTAAGAAGTTTAGCTTGAATCATCAGCTGACTCAATTAAAACACCTTTAAATAGATGCAATAATACATTGATTAAACGGGTTCAATAGTTTAACAAACTTTGGAGAAAGAGACCCTAAGTAAGCAGAAATTCCAGAACAGATCTTAATCTCCATTAGCCTCCTAAAGAGTGCATACTGATTGCATTGTTCAATTATTGAGGTCAAACTACGTTTCCATGACCAGTAACTATGACTTATTTTCAAAATGGAAATAAACTCAAATCTTACTGGAAAGCTCAATAATAAACATTGCATTTCATTCATTGATTCATTTCAATAATAAACTCAATAATATAATAAGCTCGTAATGAACATTGCATTTCATTGGTAACTATGACTTATTTTCAAGTTGGAAATAAACTCAAATCTTGCTGGATAGCTCAATAATAAGCATCGTATTTCATTTACACAAAATAATAATTTGGTACTATCACGGTAAATTACTGCAAAGTTTTCTCTAAAAAGGTGGTCATATCACTCTACTTCTACCAACCAGGGTCATGGATAATGACTCTCATCCATTCACCACGCTGCTCTCAACAAAACCGTAAAACCATTGAAGATAGACTCACTTCATCCTGTCATCAAAGCCTGTGAATGTGACATGCATGCTTCATATTTAACCAATGCTGCAAGGGAAGAATGCGGGATAGAATCTCGCAATGCATAACCACTTTAGTGATATTCACTTTAATCTGTCAGCATAACCTGTAAATGTGACATGCATGCTTCATATTTAACCAATGCTGCAAGAGAAGAATTCGAGAGAGAATCTCGTAGTTCATTCAGCATCTCTCCAGTTCGAGACACGAACTTTTATGACCCGCTCACGGCAAGTGAACGAGTAGTGCATTCGCACAAAAAGAGCCGGGGACTTGTCTGATTCCGAGTGGACCCTTGAAACGGCAGGGTGTCAGGACTCGGTTAAACGTGACCCCCATTCAGAACCCGATTCATACTCTGCTCTAGTGTGAAATTCGTGGCATTGTTTGTGCCAAACCGCATTCAATAGTGTTGCTTTACTAGTTCGCTGTATCCTGAAGATCACTGAGGAACTACGCTCATTTAAAATACAAATTAAATTTAAACAGATCATAGCTCTTTTGACTAGAATACTACAATAGTTTTGCTTCATTATATATCCTGAAGATCACAGAGGAACTACGCCATTCAAAATACAAATTACATTTGAAACGATTGTAGTTCTTTTGACTTGAGTATGACAAGAGTGTTACTTCAATATGTATCCTGAAGATCAAAGAGGAACTACGCCATTTAAAATACAAATTACATTTGAAACGATTGTAGTTCTTTTGACTTGAGTATGACAAGAGTGTTACTTCAATATGTATTCTGAAGATCACAGATGAACTACGCCATTAAAAATACAAATTACATTTGAAACGATTGTAGCTCTTTTGACTTGAGTATGACAAGAGTGTTATTTCATTATGTATCCTGAAGATCACAGATGAACTACGCCATTTAAAATACAAATTGAATTTAAACAGATCGTAGTTCTTTTGACTAGAGTATTACAAGAGTGTTGCTTCATTATGTATCCTGAAGATCACAGAGGAACTACGCCATCTACAATAAGAATCAGCACATATTGTGTTCTGAGTTCTTTTTGGATTCACACACGTAGAATGGACAGTCGAATTCAAGCTGCAGAAATGAGGTTTCTGAGGAGTGTATTTGGCTGCACTATAGTTGATAGAATCAGAAATACTGATATAAGACAGGTTTTATCGGTTGCTCCTCTGCATGAAAGAATTATACAAAATAGACGCAAATGGTGCAGTCATTTGGGTAGAATGCTCCTTGAAGTCCAAAACTATAGACTCACAGGAAAAAAGAGATGTAGGGAGGCCAAGAAAGAGATGGGTACCGGAAAAGGTTAATTAATAAACCTAATCCCTGAAGTGAAGTTGATGATGATGAGCTATTTTTGAATAGATAATTACAAAAGTGTTGTCTACTGTTTGGATCTATCTGGAAGATCTCAGAGCGCAATTGAGAATCAAAAGAAATCGTAGCTCTCTCGACAAGAGTATTAGTACAAGAGTATTCCAAAAAAATTGCTTTACTTGTTCGATATATCCTGAAGGTCACTGAGGAACTACGCTCATCACAATGATAATTTGAACAGATCCTAGTTCTTAAGACCGGATATTTCTCTGGCCACAGCTGGATCGGTGAATACAAAACATCAAAACGCTCATTTACATTGAGAATTTGAACAGATCCTGGTTTTTGAGACCGGATATTTCACAGGTAGATCAGTGAATACTAGAGATCACAACGCTCATCTATACAAATACCGTGAAATTTTGAACAGATTCTTGTTCCTAAGACCGGAAATTCCTCTGGAAACAGGTGGATGTTTTCAAAAGGAACGTTTACACAATTTATTGATCTGCGGCACAGGTGGTTTATCACAAAGAAATGCGTGAAATTTGGACAGTTTACTCAATTCAATTGATTTTCGGTACAGATGGATCATCACAAACAGATCCGTGAAATTTCGACAGTTTGTTCAACTCAATAGATCTCCTCACAAAGGTTCAGTAACGTAAATTGGTGTGTGATTTGTATTATTGTTCGTCATTAATCAATGTTTTCTTGAACAGTTTGGACAGTGCTTCGATGTGAGAAGCTTATCGTGAAACCAACTTCAGTATCGTGGAGAAACAGTGAATATAGATGGTTAGACAGTTTGGAATATAGACAGTTTGGTATCGGTTAACAAGAGTTTCTATGATAACACACTATTGTAATTCAACCACTGGTCCATCCATACTAAACTCACGATTCAAGTGATATTGATTTTGAGATAAAACACTTTTTATAGTTGTGAGCTACAAGCTCAGCTGCTCAGAAACTCAATATTCGGTACTGATGTTTGTCATTGAAATCAAAGAGAATGGAATAGATATTCCAATTCTCTTTGTTGAAATCAATTCAATCTCGAATAGACTGGACAATGCTTGATTATGAGAAATTTTCTGTCCTCGAAGTTCACTGTCTACACATAATAGTTTTACCAATACTTTACTGTTTCGAACGCCACATTCACTCCAGCGGTCCGTAAGTTGCATCTTAAGTGCTGGATTGTATTTTTCTCAATAAGTAATATTAAATTTGGTTTGATTTAATCAAATTTTGATTCATTACTATGCAGTTCTGTATATTATAAGCTTGTTCATTTGTTTTTGATATGCATGTATCTTATATTTTCTTGTATTAAGCTTATTGAGAATAAAACTTCATTCATTCATTCCTGAAAGCTGTTAGTTCGACATTGTTGTTGAAGAATTCGAATTCAGCCCCAAATTCCACAATTATTGTGAGTTTATTAATATATTGAGTCATCTCAATCATAGTTATACTACGTTGACATGGTATATTATACAATTTATAATTTTTATGACCAGCATTGAGCTTGTAGCTACCAAACCATGAAACGTGATTCACTTCCATGCTCTCAATATTGTTGGAAGTTTATAATACTATATTATCATCCTAATATATATCGTAGGCCCTCACATAATATAATATGTACAGTCATAATTATTATGACCAGCTGAGCTTGAAGCTCACAAACTCTGAAAAGTGTTTTATCTCAAAATCAATATTAAGAATTGGATCGTGAGTTTAGTATGAATGGACGAGTGGTTGAATGACAATAGTGTGTTATCACAGAAACTCTTGACATGAAGGGTATCATCCCACAGGATCTACAATGGTCAAACTGACCAATCCTGGCCATTCACGAACCCCAAATCTGCCAGAAGCTGTGTGACATCTGTCACTGGATGCTGCTTATCTCCAAAAATGTCACCGACAAATCTAAAATCCAAATTATTCATTCGTATTGCACGCATGAATAATTATCAGTTCACGAATTCATCCCGAGGGCACGTTCGTGATTCTGACTACAAACGGATGCCACCTAATTATCATTCAAATTGTTCGCGATAGCCGGGTGGACGAATTGTAATGTAAGCGATATTCAAGTTTCCGTGTATGAAAATAACAATGCCCTGTCTGGGGCTTATGAGCGGACAAATAGCGGTTGAAAAAGGGGAAATCAACAGGTTAAAAATCAATGATGAAACTAAACAGGGTAATATCTATTGTACACGACACATCCTTGTCTGATCTCCGACGCTACCCTCGTTTTCTATTGTTGGCAAGGGTTACGCACCACTTTGTAAAGCCTGTAATACATTCAGCGTTTACCGTAATTTCACTTTCAAACGAGCCAATAATCCTTTCTGCATATAAATATTACCCGGAAGTATCGTGAAATTGATTTAGAACGGCAAATAAATCATTATAACCTCCCATTAGGGATAGGAAGAATCAGCATATTCAATAGTCAAGCATCTTAAATTTTCTCTTGTACTACTCTGAAATAGGTTGAGGTAGTAGTAAAACCTTTTACGAGACAAATTTATGTTATAGAATTGGTGTAATAAAATATGAGAAGGTTTCATTAGAGTAGAAGAAGACCTGTACGAATTGAATAGTTTGTTTTTTACACTTGAACTGATATGAAACATTAGGCATTTTTTTCAATTCAATTCAATAATTCTTTATCGTCATATACAGTGCACACGAATACATAGATAGATGCTTTTAGTCTATAGGAATAAATATCAAATTACAGAGATGTATTGAATTATCAACCTAGAATATTATTGCTAAGCCATAAAAAGTTTGCAAGTTTTGCAAAAAATTAACAAAGCTTGCAATTCTGTTATTCGAATTTCCGAGCCATCGGTTGACGGTTGCATCGCAAACATGCCCAGTATACTGTATATTATTAATATTTATTCAAAATATTTCAATTGTACGAATAAGATTCTTACAAGGAAGAATTCATCTTACCAACTACCCAATGTGAAAATCCAATTTCATACTTGATTCATAATAAGTTTGAGCTATCGTTTTGAATATCCGTTACTGCTTAGTATAGAATGATCTCATTGATTTAAATTTACAATAAGATACGATGAACCTGAACTTGTATCAATTGATTTGTACTCAATAATAATTATTATCGAACACGCGACTCATTCGCATAATCATCAACTACTCAAATTTGATATCAAACTCAAAAACATAGTTTATCTATACATTAATCTTTATCTATCTTCACGATTTCTCAAAGATTCACCTATTCAATCTGTGTTTACGATAAAAGAGAGAATAATAATAAATAGTTCAAAGGTTAGTAGCAGTTCGCATGACCATATTTGAATTACTTGGGCGAGTCGATAGAGGCCGAGACGGCCAATGAGAGTAGAGCTCAACCTTCATTGGTCAACATCTATTGGCCAATGGTAGGGCTTCATACCTTCACTCGTACTATTTATTCTACTGCTCAATGTTCAAACTTTCGGCTGACCAAAATAGAATCGTTTCATCGTAACACGAATTGCTTTGATAAATATTAATGGTCTCAACAATATCAAATCGTTCGCATTAAAAATTCTAATAAAATATTCGCATCAAATATTCTAATGTTCTAATAAAATTGAATAACTGAGCGAAGGAATCCCAACAATACATTTTCAACACAGATTCTCTCAGTCTAATATTATTAGTTAACTGAAATAGTTTCAGTTGTTTCTCAAATTGTTTTAATAAATTACTGGCTTTGACAATATCAAATCGTTTTCGTTCAATAATAAAGAGTCTAATAAAATTGTTTAAGGAAACTATTTATTTATTCATAATTTTTACAAAGTAGCACTGTTTTCAACAATAAAATTTCAACACCAACTCATATTCTTCCAGACTTATTTATCCATTCATTAAGAGAACCGCAACTCATGACATTATAATATATAATCACAATAATATTATATGATCGGGTTGAGACAACAGTCTTTTGAACCCAAACTTTAAGATTGAACCCAAAACTTTCTCTATTCCAAATTTTCATCGATAAAAAGTATTAGTTGAATTTCTAGTCGGGAAGTCCTTAGGAGGACAGTTGGGTTTATTATTAATTTTTGCATATCACGAAACGTAGAGTTGTGTGGTGTATGGTCAGGAGAACAATCGTTTGTCTGACCGCCAGTAGGCGTTAGCTCATTCAGTGTTATCCAGGGTCCGCCACAAGAAGGCGAAGTAACATTATTTGTGTTCCACCTTTCTTTTATAACTTGTGACTAAAATGACTTCATTGTTTATATGTGTGACTTGGGTTAGATAACATAAAAAATTGTGTCGTAGCGCAATACGCTGAATAGATAAATTAGTGGAATTATACATAAACTTTCTCAATTAAATAATTCAGTCATTCATTATCGATTTCACTTGAAGATTAGTGTAAATTATTTTATATTCCTATTTATTCAAATGAGGTTGTTGCACCGTCTTGAGACACAAGCGGTTTCTATGTTGTATTCATCCACAAGTGCTGAAATCATTTAGAAACACTCTTGATTGGATAATTCAGCCATTTATTATCGTTTCTCCTCAAAAATTGGTAGGCTATATTTGTTTTTCATCAATACAAATGAGGTTGTTGCCATGTCTTGACACAAGCTGTTTGTATGTTCTATTCATCCAGAAGGACTAAAATCATTTATAAACAATCTTGATTGGATAATTCAGTCATTCCTCATAGATTTTACTTGAAAATTTGTATATATTTTTTATTAATTCAAATGAGGTTGTTGCATCGTCTTGAGACACAAGCAGTTTGTATTTTCTATTCATCCACAAGGGCTGAAATTATTTAGAAACATTCTTGATTGGATAATTCAGTCATTTATTATCGTTTCACCTCAAAAATTGGTAGGTTACCTATATTTAATTTTCATCAATTCAAATGAGGTTGTTGCACTGTCTTGAGACACGAGGGGTTTCTATGTTCTATTCATCCACAAGGACAAGACGTTGTACAGCCTACTCTGACATAAACTATCTGCGAAGGTTGTACTGAACAAGAGTCAAAGAAGTTGGTAGCACATCCCAAGACGTTCTTCTAGTAAAATAAAGTCTAGTCCTGTAAGTAGAAGAAGGCATCACCTGCGTTCAGCTGCGATAAAATCTCCAACAGCTGTCTCTACGTTTGCCCCTATATTCTCCTCCTTAGTCAAGTAACTAAACTAAGATTCAGCTCAAACTGTCAGCTCTATTAGAATGTGGAACATCGATGCTATTTTCAAGGAATGCTGACTGCTCGACAGGAATTCACTAAAGAAAAAAATATACTTTTGCCCTGAGCACTGTCCAAAAATGAACTGAATTCAACAGCTTTAGAGAGTTTTTTGTAGAACATTATTTATTCCACAGGACAACTATTCAACACAATTTGTATCCAACTTATCCTGAATTATTGTCAAGGGGGAACTGGAATACACAAAATAGAGAATAATAGAATCGTGGTTTTTAAGCCTCGGTCCATCTCCTCCACACCACTCGGTCCTCCCACATATTCCTCATTTCCTGCCATCGCTTTCCCCTTGCCATACCCAGTCTCTCCATATATTCCTTATAGCCCACTCTAGGTCTGCCTCTGGGCCTTCTCCCTTCAGGTTTGGCCTCGAAAAATTTCTTAATTTGGCTTTCCTCCCCTGCTCTTCCTGCGTGCCCTAGCCATCTGAGCTGTTTTTCCTCTATTTTATCTCTTGCAGGCTTCACTCCCAGCTCCCCTCTGACTGTCTCATTCCGTACTCGGTCCCTCCTACTCTTGCCTACAATTCTCCTCAGGTACCTCATCTCTGCCGCTGTTACCCTGCTCATATGCTTGTCCAGTGATACCCAACTTTCCGATCCATACATCATTGTGGGCAGAAACACAGTTTTAAAAATTTGCAATTTTGTGCGTTTACCTACTTCTCTCTTGCCCACAATGGAATTACATATTGAGTAGTACACCTGGTTTGCTTTTTTGACCCGATTGAGTACCTCTTGGTCTATACGCCCATTCCTGTCTATAATTACTCCTAGGTATTCATATTCACCCACTTGATTCATTTTCTCATCCTCATTGCACCAGATCTCAAACTCTTGCATTTCATTCTTTCCAACATGCATTACCTTGCTCTTATTCGCGTTCAGAGTCATGCCTTTCCTCTCCAGTTCCTCCTTCCATTCTATTATGGCGCTTTGGAGTTTCTCTATGGTGTCTTCTATGAGCACTATATCATCAGCATAGAGTAAGGCCTGAGCTCTGACCGGTCGCAGTCTCCAATATCCAACTGTTGCTCTTTGGGTCCGTCTTTTACATATTTTATGAACCTCATCCATGCAGTTTATAAACAATAATGGGCTTAGACTATCTCCCTGTTTTATACCTTTCATAATGTCAAATTGATCAGACATTACACCATTCAGTCTAACCATTCCTTTTGGCTCATTATAAACACTCTTTATTGCTTTGATTAATTTATTTGGGACCTGTTTTGCGTGTAGAGCTTCCCATATCTCATTTCTGGGCACCGAGTCGAACGCAGCTTTCAAATCCAGAAAAGCAAGGTAGAGTTCTCGTCCTCTATCTAAGCTTTTTTCCATTATCATTCTCAGGCAGAAAATCTGGTCATGAGTCTGCCGATTCGGCCTAAATGCAGCTTGCTCTTCTTCAATCTCATGTTCTAGAATTAGTCTTAGTCTACGTTCCAGAATTCGGGTATACAACTTATACACAGTGCCGCTCAAACATATTGGCCTGTAGTTGGCGCAATCATATTGGCTTCCTTTTTTATGTATGGGTATAATTATGTTGATTTCCCACTCCTTAGGTATTTTACCACTTTCCCAAATGAGGCTGAAAAGTTTTCTTAGAGCTTGGTTTACGACTTCTTTGCCATATATAATATACTCTGGTACTATGTTATCAAATCCAGCAGCTTTGCCTTTCCTCATTCTCTTGACTGCAGCTCTTACCTCTTCCATTTGTATATCACCAACCACTTCTTCTCTCTGATTCTCTACAACCTGGACCTCATCTCGTCTCCCTTCTCTCTCGTTATCCTGCTCAGCAGCAAATTTTTCTTCATAGTATCTTCGCCAGGCCTCTAGAACATCTTTTTGCTCAGACACTAGTATCCCATCTCCATTCCGTATACTTCGCACCTCCTTAACTCTTCTACCTCTCAGCCCCTTTACCATTTTCCAGAATATCTTGTTATCTTTATTGTATTTCTCTTCCAGATTCTGTCCAAATTCTTCCCAGGTCTTGGCTTTTGCTTCCCGCACCTCTTTCTTAACTTGACGTCTATACTGAATGTAGATTGCCCTATCCTCTTCGCTTCCGCTGGCCAGATACTTTCTCCATGCATCTTTCTTCTTTTTGACCAATTCCTTCACATGATCATTCCACCATTTTGTTCTTTTGTGTTTTGTATTAACAATCTTCCTTCCACAGGATACCTCTGCAGCTCTCAGTAATCTGTTTTTAATCTCTTCCCATAGAGCGTCCAGGTCTCTAATGTCTTCAGGTAATGTCCTAAATTCTTCCTCAATGTTTTGGTGATATAGTTCTTGAACTTGCGGACTCTCCAATTTTTGTACGTGCACTCTACTGTACCTTTTTTCCCGTTCTTTCACCGGTACCTTCATTCGCAAATCCATCACTACAAGCCTGTGATCTGTGTCTAGTTCCGCACCTCTAATAACTTTGACATCAGTCACTCTCCTTCTCATCTCTGCGCTATACATGAAATAATCTATTATACTCTTAGCTGCTCTTCCTTCCGCCTCAAATGTAATTTGGTGAATCCGTTTATGATTAAACCATGTGTTACCGATGAGTAAGTTATTGTCTACGCCGAATTCCAGTAATCTCTCTCCATTACTATTTTTAATCTGTTCTCCTGCATAAGGCCCCATTACTCCGTGTGAATGTTCGCAGTCGTTTCCAATTCGTGCATTCATATCTCCACCAACTATTACCTGTCTTCCTCGACTACACACTCCTTCCAAAACTGCATTCAAAGATAGGTAGAACTCCTCTTTATCCTGTACATTCGAGTCTTCTGTAGGAGCATACACCTGCACATATGTTACTATATTTCTTCCTGGTCATTTAATAGAAAGTTCAAACTGAGAAAGTTGATCTGATACTGGAAGAAAATTATCTGAATCTAGGAACATCTGTAAATATATTTCTTCCTGGACATCTAATAGGAGTTCAAACTGAGAAAGTTAGTCTGATACTGAAAGAAAATTATCTGAATCTAGGAACATCTGTAAATATATTTCTCCCTAGACATCTAATAGAGGTTAAACTGGAAACGTTAGTCTGTAACTGGAAAAATGATTTGAATCTTTATTTGTTTAATAAATCTGGAATGTCTGTGACTGTAGAAGTCTTGAAAGAAGTTGGAACTGGAAAAGTTCAATCCTGTAGTGAAATTATTCAAATACAAAAATATGGACCCCCTCATTATAATACTTGAGTGAAAGTATAATGCTTCTATACCACAATAGAAATATTTGTTTCTGTTTATCCCCTGACTTATTGTGATGTTCGAACTAAAATGAACGTCTGTAACTGAAGAAGTCTTGAAACTAAAAAAGTTTAATTCTGTAGTAAAATCTTTCAAAAATTTGAATTCACTCATTATAATCTTCGAGTAAAAGTATAATGCTTCAATCCCACAATATAAATATATGTTTTCCATTATCCTGAATCATTGTGAAGGTCGATGTAAAATGAAGAAAAACTGTGAAGTTCCTTCGAAGTCTTCTCATTAGGCTAGAGGCACAAATAAAATCAAGCCTGCTCTAAATTTCTGTGGCTCATCATTTTTCCGCAAGTACCTCTCTCCGAAGCTATTGTATTTTGCACGTTTGGTAGTGGGGAAAGCCACTTCAAATGCTGAGTATTAGGGCGAACTTGATTACTCTGTCTTTATTTATTTAGGTCAAGTAGTATCTATCAAAATTGGCCTGTATTTCGAAATATATCGATCTGGAAAACCTTCTCAATTAACAAATTCACAGTTGATATCATCTTATTATTCTTCTATTTTGCCATAATATGATAATTATTATGAGCTAATACTTCTGAAAGTCACGGTATTACATTCAATGTATCTATGATTAATTAAATGAGAGAATTACACTCAAAAAACTATTTCCTTCATCAAGGCTTGACCTAGAAATTCCATTTTTGGGGCTCATTTTTTGGGGAAAGTGGTTCCCTATCTTCTTCTATATATAAAAGCGAAATGGCACTCACTCACTGACTGACTGACTGACTGACTGACTCACTCACTCACTCACTCGCAGAACTAAAAATGTACCGGATCAAAAACGTTCAAATTTGGTAGGTATGTTCAGTTGGCCCTTTAGAGGCGCACTAAGAAATCTTTTGGCAATATTTTAACTCTAAGGGTGGTATTCAAGGGTTTAAAGTTCGGCTTTTAGCATGTATATTCTTCTTATTCTCTTAATTACCATTGAAAAATGTCCATACCTTATGTTAATATAGAAAAATAGAGAGAGTACCTCTTCGAAACAGTAAAGTTGTTAACTGGTAACTAAATTGATAATTTTGTTGGGTTGGCACCAAGTTGAGGATTGAAATGCATTTATCGCGGAAAAATTGATTGGGCACTGCTACTTCAATCAGACCTATTCCTGGGGATATTATATTACTAGCCGTCAGGCTCGCTTCGCTCGCCATATCCGTTTAGCCAGACGTTTAGTCTGGACCCCCGACTGGATCGTCCTAACATATGATAAAAATGCTCAAATGAAAAATGCAGGCGAGCGAAGCGAGCCTGCTGATATTATTCTTGGACAATCCAGTCAGGGGCTCCGCCCCCAGATGGATATGGCGAGCGAAGCGAGCCTGACGGCTAGTCTTGTATAATAGCTTCGTTATTGCAGTGTATATCGTATAGTCTATTGATCCATTTTGTAATCTATGAGGAATAGGTAAATGGAATAAAATAATAAAGATACTTTGTATCATATATTCTGGAGTTCTCCCTCTCAAATAGGTACGATAAAAAAGAAATTCGAGATTCTTATTCCTGAAAAAATCAATAAATAACAATAACTGGGGAGATTTCCTACACTTTGTTATTCTCACGCCTAGATCAACGCACAAAAAAATATAATACAAACCTATTTAAAGATAATAATGCGAAGATTTGTGGTTAGTTTTTCAAACACAAGTGATTTCTCTGCAGTTTTATATTCTTCAATTCTCAAGAAGATATTCTACCTCTCTACTACTTACTACTGAATTACTACTACTTTTATGATATTCTACTAACTTTTTTCACAACACCATGATTGTTAGGGAGGAACATACAGCACGTATCTGTCCAATAATGAGGGTGTCCCGTATATTTTCGACGACTGACAGATGTTGAAAAAATCCCATTCACCTCCAATATGAGAGCTCCCAGTTTTGTGACTTTTATGACATTTCAGACAGAATGCCTGACCGTTTGGTGTACCGCATCCAATCTGTGACGGTTTTTGCAATATCCCCTTCCCGTCTGCAAACATCTCTCATTAGCAACGATTGTACCTCTCGAAAAGTATCTCCAATTTTATGACTGTCTATCTCTCTCCTTTATGAATCATTTCACCTACGCTCTCAATTCGACATGAATCTCTGCATAAATATGTGATTTTGGGACTCATTTTTGTGCTGATGATTCACAATTCAGATGGGGACTTATCAATAATGGGACCGCCCCTATCAATTAGGAGTGGGCTGGTTCATGCATATCCAATTCTATGGCTTAACTTCCAGCGGTGCGGTAAATGTACTGGAACGAAATCCTTGTAATAGTGCGCACTAACGAGGTTGTTGATGATGTCCAGAATGATAGTTGAGAACAAATCTGCATGCACTTGAATGAAAACGAATGACCTGAATTTGAATAGCTTACTCAATGATGAGAGCTCCCCCATTCTTGTTATTTATGGGGTCCAGTAGGTTCATTAAGAGTTAGAAATTTTGTAGTACAGTAGTAGACATGCGTACGTATATCGTTCACCTACGTTCCAGTGAGTGCAAGAGTTTGTTTGTGTTCAAGTGTGATGGACTGATTTCTAAATTGGAACTAATGACAAAATTACTATCAAACTGGAATTTTAAGCATGTTTGAAGATAAAACCTGAATTTCTCCAATCTACAATGTACAATAAAAATCTACAAAGAAAATAAAAATCTCAGTACCCTTTTTTAAAAATATTTTATCACAACAATGTAAAATTTTCCTTCACTTTTAATACCTTGTACAGCACCTTCATAAAAGAAACAAGTTGATCATGGCGAATCACATCAACACAGAGCGAGTATTGTATTTCAAATCATACATACATTTTGCATTTCATAAATTTGAAGTAATTATTGGTATTTATTAAACTCAATTAGAATACGTAGAATGGATAAAAATACAGAGAAACTAATTTCATGTGCCCCTCTATCTTATATTGAATTCATTTTTTCTTGAAGATCTGTATACAATTTTGAGGGATCACATTCTATTTGTAGGAGAGTCTTGAGGGTAATATCATAGAGAAACAATAGCGTAAGTAGATATGCCATGGTATAGGGCGTTTATGTCGCAACTTTTACTGTTATCCCAAGATGATTACTGTCGATTATTGTTGATTTTTACTGTTTTGACCGGGTAAGAGTGTATGAACGGCACAATATGAGATACTACCAGCGTCATAAAACTTCACGGGAAAGAACTATGTGGGCTATCGGCTTGAGATAACAGTAAAAGTAAAGTAAAGAGATAACACGCCCTATGCCATGGGATATCTACTTATGCTATTGTTTCTCTATGGTAATATTCAGTGCTTGGATTGTGATTGAGTTTAAATATGTTGATGTAATAAAGTTTACATTCAGATAATCTTCTAAAACAAGTTGAAGTCCAATACAACGTCACTACTAGTTTTACAAGTAGAACTAGCCACTTTTATATAGTTATAAAATACCTAAGAGCAGTTATTATTGTGATCTCTATAATATACAGCAGTTGACTTTGATGTCTTTAATATACAAAATAATAGAAAGATAAATGTGTAATAACAAACATTATAACACTAATCACCCACTACCAAATATACCATCACCAGTAACTACCGATATAAAATTAAAAATTAAGGTCGTAATGATGATACTATTGATAACAATATCATCTCGTTCCATCAAAATAATCTTGTCATTATCCTCAATAATATTATCCATCATGTTGCTCCAAGACTTTAAAGTGAGATGTATCATTTTCAAAAGGAACAAGCTCTCATAAGTAGTATCAGAGCGTGGAGTAACGATAGTGAGATACCGTAACCGTACTAGCAGAGAAAACTCCTATAATTAAACTCCTATAATAAAGTACTCCTATAGTAATTCTGTGGTACTAGATTAAGTAGACACTAGATATTGATTGATTGATTGAGTACTTTATTTATGTAGATTACAATATAAACTGGCGTATACACTTATATACAATAGCTTACAATAGAGCAAAATTATAGATGAATTTACATAATATAGACTTAGAAAATAATTATTGAAAGTATATGATATGAAAAAGTAATTTGTAATATAATAACAATGGATAATTATATTGTTATGCATCTACATAGATTGGCGGAGCTTTGGACATATCAATGTCCATTCTTCGGAAAGAAGAATAAGATATCTAGAAAGAAGAATAGATAAAAAGAAGATAGAAGATAGAAAGAAGAATTAAAAATATCCTCCCCACTAACTCTCTACCAAAAGACTCTCTATCTAGATAGATAGATTAATAGATACTAGAAGGTCTATACTAAGATCTGATCAGATTATCAAAAGGATCTGGCTCTCATAAGTAGTATGAGTAGTAGAGTAACGATAGTGATATACTATACTAGATAGTAGTACTAGCTATACTAGATAGTAATACTTGATTACTTTGACACAAGATACTAGAAGGTTCACTCTATGATCAGATCAGCCCAGATTCCTAGGGCTATCAAATTTCCAACTTCGCATACAATCTGCAAGCATATTATTTACACGGTTGAAACCTTGATTTTCTCAGGCGCTCAACATTGCCAACCGTGATCTAGGCACGATCTAGGAGGCAGTGAAGGTCGCTGCAGAAAAAGCGAAGGTTGTCTTCCCCAGGTCTAGGTAGACAAACGGCCGGGGGTTTGGGGGTTGCGAGGTCAAAAAGCCGTGCT
This sequence comes from Nilaparvata lugens, assembly GCF_014356525.2. Classification (NCBI taxonomy): domain Eukaryota; kingdom Metazoa; phylum Arthropoda; class Insecta; order Hemiptera; family Delphacidae; genus Nilaparvata; species Nilaparvata lugens. The sequence continues at coordinate 59,580,987 of NC_052510.1, read as the reverse complement.
TGCTACGGTCGGAGAGCAGATTTTTGGGGTGAAGAAAAATAGCTGAAGGAGGGTTCTCTTTTCGGAACTGGTTCAGTTCTGTGTTCTTCTTACCTTTCTTCTCCTTCCAACCACTGTGTTGTTCTTATTTTTCTTCTTCTTCTTCTTCATCCTCGCAACCAAGACCGGAACTAAGGTGGTGTGTTGTGCGCTCTCTTTCCAAACGGCAAAAGAGCAGAAATCTTTTCAAAAGGTTGAACTTCGTTCGACTACATAGTTCGGTATATTTTGTATGCCTCAGTTAGCTGAACAGTGTTCCCTGCAAATTTATGTCACCTAACAACGATATTTCCAAATCGAATAATCTATTTTATATGCTCCAGTTACCAGAACAGTCCCTCAAATTTATGTCATCTTTCAACGATATTCCCGAATTGGAAAATCTATTTTATATGCTCCAGTTAGCACAACAGTGTCCTTCAAATCTATGTCAGTTTACAACGATACTCTCAAATGAAAATCCCAATGCATTGATTCACCTATAACATCTACCGGACCAAGCTCTTGTCAAATGTCCAGTTACTATAATCTTAAATTTATTATAGCAATGACCCTGACCAATCGGTTGATATAATACGGATGATATTCACAATATGTGTTACCTATATGTATAGAAGAAATTCATAAATGCAGCACCCATCCATAATCTAGAATGTATTCCTACTATATGCGATCATTATAGAGAGATCAATTCCAGAAGACTGGTTACTTCTTATTTGCCGTATTTCAATTAATGTAACGATAAAACAATCTCGCAAATTAAAAATCGCTACTATTTTGGTGAAAAGTGACGACTTTTGTTTGTAAGTCATTGATTAAAATGTATAACAGGATTCTGCAATCATTCTATAAAATAACTTGGAAACTTTTAAGCATTGATTCACGACGTTGATTGAGAGATGTTAATGCATTGTCAGTTTTATTCAAATCAAGCAAGGAATAAGACTCTTTATTATGAATTATTATAGAGTTAAAACAGTTTCTGAACTGTGAGAGGCGATCTATGTAAGTTGAATTGTCGTTAGAGAAAGTTTATCACTAATTTCATCATACCATTGTCTTCCAGAATGTCATTTTCGAAATATGGAGTCAATAGTGGACAATTGTAGCTTAGGGGGAAGTAAAAAATCAGAAAAATATTCATTACCATCGAGAATACTCACCGTATTCACTTCATAAAATTATTTTGAATTTGGAATTCTCACATTGAGACGGAGCTAGCATTATAATGAACATTATAATATGATCATATATGATATTAAATTATCTAGGAGATTCGTGTGACGTCATGTCACGACGCATCGTGTCTCATTATGCGACTAGCCTTGCGATTTCCTCTATCTTGATACACCGCAGATATTATTATTGATCGAGAAATGATCAGTCATATATTTAATACCACTTGAACACGTTTCAGGAAATTTCCACATAGTACTATGGCTATTTCCATCCACCTTTATTTACAGAAGAATTCGGAAATTATAATCGAAAACCCTCGGACTGATGGGATTGGTTATAAATCAATGTCACCCGGTTGAAGTTGATGAATACGATATATGGATTGGATTGACCTGCCGGAGATAACAAAATATGGATACTATCAGACTTTTGTACAGTGCACACTCATCAATCTCTCGTGGAGGAAAATATTGCACCTCTGAAAACTTGCCATTGTGAACAAAAATACGGTTCAGCCCAGTATAAAAATAATCTTACAATATGCAGTGGAATAAGTAACGAAGCAGTCGGTGATATCATAACCTCAAACTTTGGACAGCATTAACTTTTTATCAAAATTTTTGGAGGGAAATAGTACAGGCTCAGCCTAGTTTTTCCTCCAATGTCATAATTATATTATGATTGTAGTATTCTGAACAATAATAATAAATAAATAAAAATAAAAATCCTTGATCCATGTTATTGGTTTAAATGTTGAATAATGAGAAATGATAATGAGTGAGATGATATGATAATGATAGTGAGAAATGATGATAATGATAATTATATGAAGATAGAATTACAAAGGCGAATGTAAAAAATATCGGATCAATCAATTTTGGTAATTAATTCATTTGCTATCGAAAAACAATAAACTTGATCAGACCCAAATTTTACTTCGCTGAGTTTTGAGAGTCTCTGATAAATAAAATTCCATAGAGTATTCAAAAATATATGTACTGGAATTTCAATAATGATCAGAAATTTATTATCAGACATTAGGGAGAGCTAGCTGAGGACATCCTCGATTTTCACAAATTAATAGTTAATTATAGGAAATCCTTTCTATTGCAATATTCACCTTCTATTCAATCAGAAATGGTGAGAGCTACTTGGGATATCTATCAAGAAAGGCTAGCTAGAAACAAAATAGATTTTTGTTTGTACGATATTTTTCCGTCCTTATGAATTCTATGAGATTAAACGGAACTGGACAAACATCATCTGTTTGAAATCATGTGTTTATTCTAATAGCATTTATGAGGATGGCAAAATAATTGTGCGGGGCTCGACACGTTTGAAATACTTTTTGAGAAATAAACAAAGTTATATTGTTGTTGTTATCAAAATTTAATACGAATACTTAACGTTGTCTCAATTACAGTACATTCTTATAAGAATATAGAGCTACCGGTTCTATTGTAAGACCATTAACAATCTCTAAAATTTTTTACTCATTGGTAAACTAAAACAAACGTAGAGAGCAGCAGAATATCTAGAAATGAGAAAGCAATATGATTGGTAGATGCGAACCAATCAGAGGCTGTTATTGGCCCAGACAAGCCACTCCCACAATCAACGGCTCATGCTAACGTCACAACATGGCGGTTCCTACACCAGACGTAGCTGTGACGTTCTTATCAATATTGTGAGAGTGACTTATCTAGACACATGGCAATGTGATACTTGAGTTTTAGTTTACGTCGGAGGTGGGGTTTGTGAATAAAGGTGGATGTAAATAGCCGTAGTACAACGTAAAAATTTCCAGAAAAGTATTCGAGTGGTATTGAATACATGACTGATCTTTTCTCGATCAATAATATTTGCGATGTACCAAGATAGTAGAAACAGCAATGCTAGTCGAATATTGAGAGACCATGCGACGTGACATGTATATAAAGTTGATATCGACAAATGGAACCTTAATAGCAACGTATTTAGGTAAAATTCGTTACGTGGGTTATGGTCATGAGCTAATTCAAACTGAGTAGCCTCTCCTGTACTCCAAAATGCAAAAATTAGCCTACTCTAATTCTTGTGTATAAGGAAAAGTGATCTTTTATTTCCAATGAAGTTGTCAAAAAATAGAGGAAGGAAGAAGGAGTTCTCATCGTCAACCATGAGGGCTAAAACTTTTAACTAACTTGTCATAGGAGTGACAATAGTGAGTTACCATAGCCACCTCTAATACAAGGCCCCGGGCCTACGATATTGCAACGTCGCAGTGTAGGTCTAGAATCTAATACATGATTGGTGAAAAAGATTTGAAAAAATACCAGCTGATCCTTTTCACCAATCATGTATTAGATTCTAGGCCTACGCTGCGACGTTGCAATATTGTAGGCCCGGGACCTTGTATTAGAGGTGGCTATGGAGTTACACAATAATTTGTCATTTAGCTTAACGGATAACACTTGCTATCAAATTTCTCAAATATGTTATATTCCATATATTTTTCTGTCTTGATAATCCAAATCCAATATTCTTCTATACAACCCCTGATTCATATAAGAGAATGCTTATTAATATTGAATAGAATCAGGATGAAAATTGTATCACCTGAATTGAAATATCTATTGATCAATAATAACGTTCAAGTATCAAATTCAGGCCAAATACCTGAAGATTCCTACAAATATCAATAAATATTATTAAATGAAAATCCAAATTAACTGCTGTGAAAAGCAATTGAGCTGTAATGATTGTTAATTTGGATTTTTGTCCAATAATAATTATTTATTCATAAGCATTTGAATGAATTCAGTAATTCATCTGTGTCCCACAGATTTGTTCTAATAGACAGTAAATGGACGAGAAATAACATATATTATTCATTAATGTTGAATAATGGAGTTTCAGTTCATCTACATAAGCTGTGATGATTGTTAATTTGGATTTTTGTTTAATAATAATTATTCATTCATTAGCATTTGAATAGATTCAGTAATTCATCTATGTCCCACAAATTTGTTCTAATAGACAGTAAATGGACGAGAAATAACAGATATTATTTAATGTTGAATAATGGATTTTTCAGTTTATCTACAAGAAAATTTTTAATGAGGTTCTTGAAGCTCCCTCAATCTGGTAAGGCTCCCCTCAACCCAGATTTCTTAGACCTCGTTAGGCGCCCCGTTTTTGGACACCTCGCCTCACTTCCCACAAACCGTCAAAGCTGTCAAAGCCCATTGTGCGCCCCATTGTTATGAGAGTGACAAGCTCCTCAAACAAACAATTCACCTCTGACACCTGTACTGTGAAACGTCTACTCTTGCATAAGTAAGACGTCTCTGGGGTCAGCTGTGAATAAGTCTCTTAATGAGCTGTTTCTTAGGGCATATTCCACCCTTTGCGAGTTTCCCAAAAATGACTGGTCTGACGGGTTGGGAGGGAGGTGGAGTCTGCATCTTAACTAGGTCATTTTTGACTTGAGATTCCGTCACTGTCAAACTGTTGCATTCCATTTTTGACGTTCTTCCGGTTAACTTGGAGTTGCTGAATTCTCGGTAAACTTAGAGGAGTTGATTTTGGATTGTGTAGTGTATTACTGTGACAAGACCACGATTCCACATTACAGTTCCAGTGTAATAAGGTGAGACAATATATTCTTCTATCGACGTCTTCAGATTCTGAGCTTTGTTCTACAATTATTTCATACTACATAAATTATAACATAACATAGACAAAATTTGTAACTTTCAGTCAATAGTTGATAGTGAGCTAATCGATTTTTTCAGTTGATGAGTTTGAAGAACAGACTTTGGACCTGCAGAGATGTGACATTTTATTTTTCAACTATCGTCTTCTGTTTTATGAGTTATCAATTTATGTTTCACATGACTATGATAAGTATTATATGTTTTACTATTGTGAGTTATTACTATTATAGTATTCACTATTGGTGAGTTATGGAGAAACATTTCAACTCTCAAAAATTAACGATGATCAAAAAAGAAAATGACCTTGGAGAAGGATCAAAATTGAAATGAATTTTGCAATATTCCAATTACATTAACGTAGTTACAAGTGAAATCAATATGTAATCATTCTCAAAAAGGCAAAATTCCCAAAATAATTCGCTGAATGTTAATCAAATTCGAGATAGATTCAAAAGTTATTTAATTCATGGATTTATAATATTTAATGTATTCTATTCTTGGTAGTAGAATCTGAATTCAAGAGAGGTTCGAAGAGAAACGTTATTTAATGAATTGATTGAGATTTTAGTTTCCAAATTCCTGAATGATTAAGCTACAGATTTATATTCACACAGAAATTCTTTGAATTACAGTTGATTACAGTAGTTCGGTATTAACTTATTCAAACTATATTGGTGAAACATTTCCCTTGACAATGTCACTTCGCACTTACTTTTCTCTCAATCCTAATTTTGTTATTGTAACATACACTCAGTTTCAATGATATTGCACATTTTAGACTATACTCCTTGAATTTGAACTCAAGAGTTAATAGGCTCTTGTAAGTTTTGTTAGACCTTCATCGCTATCTTATTTTGAGTGTTTGTGGTTCATTATATCACAGAGAAAAGATAGCCCAAGAAAATATCCCATGGTGTAGGGCTTTTATGTTCCAAATTTCTCTGCTCTCAAGACGATAGTCCCAGTAGTTATTTTTCGTGATGCTAGTAGTCTCTCATACTGTGCAGTTATTACACTCACAACCAGCCAAAACAGTAATAATAGACAGTAGTTTGCTTGAGTTAACAAAAAACCTGCTTGAAATTTGGAACATAAACTACCTATTTCATGAGATATCTTCGTATGCTACTTTTCCTCTATGATAATTCTTCTTTTGTTGTAGTATAGTCTTTTAGTTTCATCGTTGAAACAAAATTATTTCATTAATTCCTCAGCACTCGCATCCTAATAATAATAATGACATCCAAATTTTTATTCCTTTATTGACGACTCAATAATACAGTCCACAATAAATCATTAACTCCATCTTTATTGCACGACACCTGCATCCATGTTTATAATAAGTGAAGGGTCATCACAGAAACACCACGCAGGTTTCCAAGCGTAGGCCAGACATCTTTTATGAGCGGATTATCTTCGAGATGATTTAAGCGCAATGAAATTGTGACATTTACAGCGTCAGGCTCACGAGGCTTCACAGTGTGGCACGCGATTGCTGAAGGGGAGTGAGTGAGACAGAGAAGTTGATGTGTGAGAGGAGAAAGAGAGAGTGATGTCGTGAGAGAGGGTAAGACTGGGAGGGTAAACTGCCCATCGGTTATAAAAGAAAGGGATGGACTGATCTGGAATACTCCTCCCTGTTATGGCACTATAAGGGAGTATTATAGAGATGGGATAGTACAGTGAGGTAGTTTTCGGTCTATCTTCAAAGCAGTAACGGGGCCCAAGTCTTAATTAATTCAGTGAAGGTTTTTTATAAGGTTAAGGGATAGGGGACCAAGGGCTGGTTGCTGTAGATAGCGAACTGTGAGGGAATCGGGAAGCTATTCACATAAATTTAAGTGAGAAGTCGAGGTTTGCTTCGAGCAAAAATGAGCGAAATGGTTGCTCAGGTACTAGAGCACAACACTACTGTGTTGCCATGATATTTTCAAGAAACTTTATCTCAAACAGTGATCAGTATATAATGGTTAGTACTGCAATCATTGATTGTGAATCGACAATCGTACAAACGAGATCAACTTCCAAATTTATGAAAAACAATGACATTCTAGAGAGTTTTTCCTTTCTTACTTTCCTTGCCCTATTACCATAGGTAAGGAAAGTATTGCTTTACGAAAAAAATTAAGGTACCCCGATTTCTAAATTTCTATACGTTTCAAGGTCCCCTGAGTCCAAAAAACTGGTTTTTGGGTATTGGTCTGTATGTGTGTGTGTGTGTGTGTGTGTGTGTGTGTGTGTGTGTGTGTGTGTGTGTGTGTGTGTGTGTGTGTGTGTGTGTGTATGAGTGTATGAGCGTCTGTGTACACGATATCTCATCTCCCAATTAACGGAATGACTTGAAATTTGGAACTTAAGTTCCTTTCACTATAAGGTTCCGACACGAACAATTTCGATAAAATGCAATTCAAGATGGCGGCTAAAATGGCGAAAATGTTGTCAAAAACAGGGTTTTTCGTGATTTTCTCTGAAACGGCTCCAACGATTTTGATCAAATTCATACCTAAAATAGTCATCGATAAACTCTATCAACTGCCACAAGTCCCATATCTGTAAAAATTCCAGGAGCTCCGCCCCATCAATGCAAAGTTCGATTTTAGATTCCCAATTATCAGCCTTCAGATACAATTTAAACAAAAAAAATCAAGTGCTCAGTAACATTTTCACCTAAAATTGAAAATAAGCTTTAAATTCGAGAAAATGTGATTATTCAATTTCAAATTATTGTTGATTCTATTAAATCAGTCACTATGAAGAGATAGCAGACCTGAAGTGTGTCTCCAGCGTTATTGCCCTGTCAGCAGCTGGCTCAAATCTTTGAATAGTAGATTTGAGATGTGCGGGAACACTAGCGTCAGGTGATCAATTTTCATAACGGCAAGGAAAGTTGTGTGAGTGCGCCACATCAGAATTTCATCATTGCATAGCTGTTTAGTGGCATCGATCTTCACCGCGACTTACTCGCTCCGTTTGCACTTTCAGAGTTTTGATTGATCTTACTTCCTCTCAATGGAATTGAAATAAAAGGAGTTTCATTACAACAAATAATTTATTTACCAATGTTATGTATGCTAGAGGATGCAATATTGTAAGCTGAAATCACTTTTCCTCTGCAAACTCTTTGGTACTAATTTGGTGTCTGATGCGAAGTTACATCCTCTACAGCAGAATTAAGTTTTTAGAGGAGCGTCATTACAGTAAATAAAATTAGAATGAATGGAAAATATGAGAGAAAGGTATTTCAACTACACATCATGTAAATTTTGGAACAGTTGTACGATTTTGTGAAGAAGACAAATTCAGGCGTTGGTCACCCAACCTCTTATCTCCACGAATATAAAATGAAAGGGCTCTACTGTACAAATGAGTTGAACAACCCCAAAGAATTACAAAATAATGTTGAAAAAATATACAAATAATCAGATCCCGCATCTGGCACCCAGATCAGTTGTCTTATTAGTGCTGTACACACGATAGCCCTGAGAGAATAAATTAGCAGTAGAGTGTGAGAAAGTACAAGCCGGGTACTCGAAAGTAACGATTTGTTTACGCTTTGAGAGTGTATCTCGCCGCATATGGGACCCCACAACTGCTCCACTTGTCTGAATCACTTTCTCCCTCATTTTATCAGTTTCTCTCCCTCATCCCGTCATTCTCTCTCCCTCCCGAAGGGTCTCTTCCCGAAAAAATCGTTACGGTTTTAATCTGTGTTAGTACCTGTCTTGTGAGCCACTCTCCCATTGGCGGATTGTCCCACATGGGATGGTTTCACTGGACACAACCTGTTTGGAAATGTAGGGCTGATGGTTAATAGCAATCATTTTCAACTAGTGTTGAATTATTGCCTCGGTGTAAATCATTTTTGTATCGCTTAACGATCGTAAAGCTGGGGTAAGTTGGGTCCCACCACTATTCAAATTTTAAACTATAAACTATCACACATAATAAAAACTATGCAGGGTGTGTTATGGGCAACTTATTGCTGGTATTAAATCTTTAAAACACTACCATAACATAAAAATTAGAAATGAAAATACCTTCTTAACATGTATTTATATTATAGGAATACATTCTAACAGGCTAATATTATTTTCAATTTTTATGTGATGGTAATGTTCACAAAATATATTACAATGTACATACAAGTAGTCCTAAAGGACTACAGATATACGTACAGATATACGCGCCGCGAACATGAGCAATTCACCTTTAATCAGCTGATGCCAAGCTTTTTATATCGATATCTCATACCGTTTCTGTAAAAATACAGATATAGTCATGAGTAGTTCACTTTTAATCAGCTGATGCCAAGCTTTTTATATGTATATCTAATACCGTTTCTGTAAAAATACAGATATAGTCAGCTGATTAAAAGTGAATTGCTCATGTTCGCGGCGCGTATAATATCTGTAGGCACCTTTGAAAAGAAAGTGAACATTAACATCACAGTTTGTTATGAACAAATTTCATGCTTCCTAGTATTTATTCCGTCATTATTTATTTATTAATTTACAATGAAAATAACACTAATGTAATAACATTGGCAGATAAAATAATAAGGTAGTCCTTGGGCTATTTTTCTTCCAAATTTATAGATGACAGAATCCAAGATAAGGTTAGAATTTCACGTGTACAATTTTCATAAAATTCTAGTCCAGAATAAACATTAAATTTTAGAATTTAGATGGCTTAAATTAATAAATTGATTAGAAATATTCAACTCAATCACCACTTGTTATATATTCATGTTACTTATTTCATTCATGATACAAGATCAAAAATCTTATACAATGATTGGGAGAGGACAATAGGCTGAGCCCCACACTGTCTCTCTTTAATTAATTACAATAATTATATTTGTTGAAAAAATAGACTATAAATTTTTGGATTCCATGTAGCTATTGCAAATGAGCTCAGAAATTGATGAAGTTTCTAGTTTATTCATTTCTGGACTGAAAAGTGGACTCAAATCAATTCAAGTGGATAGCATAACCTATAATTATTATTCATTCATAACTCTACCTTCATTCATCCCATCATCATCACCTAGGCTTAAAATACTTCTAGAAAATCGCCTTTGTAAAATAATAAATAAAATCTCAAATAGGAGGATCACTGTAACGGGGAATATCAATGTAGCCTTACGATATTACATTATTACTGGGATTAATAATAATTGAGAATCGTTATGGACAAAAAATGAATGATTAAATTTCAACTTAAAAGTTCTTGTTTTAGGCCAAGATCTCTCATATTATTGAACCCTCTTGATAAAATGGACAAATAATATTGCGTCTGTAAAGGAAAGAAGTAGAGGAATGAGAAAACTTCTCATATTATATTGAATCCATATCATATCTTGATGTTATTGACAAATCTTGTATAAACAGTCGTTAGGTCTTGTCAGAGGCCCTGAAATTGATCAGGTGCGACCTGAAAACTCTGCCATCAGACCTTAGCAAGCCAGGTCACTCGATATTATTATAATATTGTGTGGAAAGAGGAAGTATACTTGAAACCAACGCCTTGGATTAGCAAGGACACGCTTATTGATTCAGTTATCGGTTACTGCACTCACTTTTTAAACTGGAGCTCAACTGCGATTAAACTGGAGTTCAACCAGAACTGCGGTTTCTTGCAAGCCATCTCATACATATATATCAGAGGAGCATTCGTTCTCCTCGACTTGACCAGATGTTTAACCGAAAAATTATCGAGCGTGAAATAATATATATATGGCATTGTCAAAAACCTATTTTATCAGTTAAAACGCATGCCCGACGCATGCCATAAATAAACTGGGAATTGCGGTTTCAACTAGGCTTCAGTGATCTTGACCAAACAATTGCATTACCTAGGGTAACATCAGTGTCAGAAGTTTCCCTGCAAAACTTATCATTCAAATCCTTTGTATACAATTTATTGTTGAGTGATTATCGTTCCATGCTATCTGTCACCCAGGATGTTGATTGTTTACTATCGGAGAGTAAAATTAAAAACTATTTTCATTAGTAAGAAAACAAAGATATTGTCAAAACTTTTTAGTGAAATTTGACAATATCTTGGTTTTCTTATTATGGAGAGATTTCACAACATCACCATCAATTCTACTAATTTTATTCTCATTAGTTTCAATTCAGAACAACATTGGAATCTTGTTATAAATTTGGTTGGTGGATAGAAATAGCGTTGATGGTGGAGAACCTTCAAAGCATTTCAAACCATTTCACTCCAAACCCTAATGAAGGTGCAAAAATAACTAGTAAGTCGCGGTGAATATCGATGGCACTCAACAGCTGTGTAATGATTGGAACTTTTGAATTCATTGATAAATATAAAACATTTATCTATATATATAAAAGCGAAATGGCATTCACTCACTGACTGACTGACTCACTCACTCACTCGCAGAACTAGAAATCTACCAGACCAAAAACGTTCAAATTTGGTAGGTGTGTTCAGTTGGCCCTTTGGTGGCGCACTAAGAAATCTTTTGGCAATATTTCAACTCTAAGGGTGATTTTTAAGGGTTTAAAGTTCGTCTTCTAGCATGTATGATCTTCTTATTCTCTTAATTATAATTGAAAAAGGCCATACCATATGTTAATATAGAACTATAATCTAGAGAGAGTACCTCTTCAAAACAGTTGTTAACTGGTAACTAAATTATTAATTTTGTCAGGTTGGCATTAAGTTGAGTTGACTTTGTTAGGTTGGCACCAAGTTGAAGATTGAAATGCATTTCAGACCCCCGACTGGATCGTCCTTACATATGATAAAAATGCGCAAATGAAAAATGCAGGCGAGCGAAGCGAGCCTGCTGATCTCATTCTTGGACGATCCAGTCGGGCGTCCAGGGGGCGGAGCCCCCTAGCTAGATGGATATGGCGAGCGAAGTGAGCCTGACGGCTAGTCCTATTATATTAAGCGAGCAATTTCTGTATTTATATATCTGGTTATTTATGTTTTACGGATCTCGAAAACGGCTCTAACGATTTTCACGAAATTTGGAACATAGTAGGTTTATGATATAAAGATTCGATTGCACTAGGTCTCATTCTTTAGAAAACTCGCTGAACGACATCAAAAGGATAATAAATTCATCCTTGGAAAACAGATGATAATATCGTCGTCTCTCGATAACAGAAGATGCGTGTGCCTGTGTGTGGGAGAGAGACAGAATTATTTCCAGCTGTGTAATCATAATCAATCAGCGAGAAATTTTATATAGCTAGACAATTTAATCGATTTGATCAACATAAACTGATTTGTTGACATGACATGATAATCCTCCTAAACTAGAGTATATTATAACTTTCAAAGTTGATCATTATTTGACAATTTCAAGTGATTAGTGAGTGTTATTTTGCTATTCAATTTGGTTTGTATATAATCTAAATTAAACATTTTTGTTTTCAAATGTCTGAACAGAAAATTGAACCTGAATTCAAGTGTATGGAACATAACCTACTTTCTGAACTAGTTATAGTGTATAAACCAAAATTCGGGAAAGAAACAGTTTTGGGCTGTTCCTGTTAGTCCTCCCTCAATCATTTTAAAGAATTGTGTTCGGTTTATCAAAATTCAATAAATAAATAACGAGGGAAGCTCGGTGCCCCGATATTATAGATGATAAGATTGCTGGCTAGCTGAAACCTATGAACTAGACCGTTCTGTTCTTGCCCTTATTGTTTTTTTCTTAATTTTGACACGTAAAATGTGACTTGAGAATTTATAGAGTTGGTCAAATCTTAACCGAATAAATGAGAACACATTTTTATAAACCCTTGAGATTTATCTCATTTAGGATGTATTCCAGATAAGATTTAAGATTCGCAAACATGTATGATATACATAAACAAGAATCAAAACGAACTTACCAAGAAATAATTCAACGGAGAATTGAACTGACTTATAATGTCATTTCGAGGATAGAACATGATTTCCTAGACAATCAGAACTCAACACTCTTTTCTCAAGGTTCCCATCTAGTAGTGTAAAAGGTGTTATCATTCCCAAATATCAAGGATGTCACCACCTGTCGTCTCTTTTCACCCCGAGATTCTCACGATTTTGCTGTAAGAACGGTCAGTTTTAGCGGATATAACTGTCAAAGTAACTGCTGATGTGTGAAAGGTCTCACTAGATAATTGGTAACTTCAATTAGTAACCGGGACAAATTTTGTTTTATAGCTTGGGATTACATGATTCTCCCGGTAGATAGGAGGAAGCTCTTAGCCTGATAATCATTAGTACTGTGATTAGTAACTATAGAGAGGTTTGGCAACGCTGTTCTCCTTCCTATCTTTTTCCACTGCCGTTATAACGTAGACCTCACCATAGTAATTAGTACCGTGGGACAATCTCGACAAAGAAAAAATATTTAAGAAAAAGGTAAAGGAGATATTTAAAATTAGGGTGTTCTATGCCTTAGAGGAATACCTTGACAGGGAATTTGAGACCATATAATGAGTCAATTTGTCTTGATATGCCAAATATTCTTCCATTTTATCTCATGCTGTTTCATGTTATCTGATGTTTGCTATATTTTATCTAATATTCACTTTGAATGAAAAAGACTAAGAAATTGTCAAAAACCACAGATTTATTGATACTTAGAAAGACCGGTTTCGGTTATTACACCATTGTCAATCTCTGATAAACGAGTTTATCAGAGATTGACAATGGTGTAATAACCGAAACTCAACTACACAGAAAGTAATATTTACTTGACGATATTCATTATATCTGTTGATCATTAAAAACTATTCTATTCTAGATGGGGAAATACATTGCTTATTCATTCATTCATTTCATTCTTATGTCAATCAGTAATTTGATTTGATTTGTACAGCTATAGTAGGGTAACACATGAGCTAAACATGAGTAAAATTCATGGTTATTTGAAATGAAATTTGAAAACTCTCATCATTTTGGTAGAGAGTTGGTGGGAAGGATATTTTGAATATTCGATATGTCCAAAGCTTCGCCAATTTATGTAGATGCATAACAATATTATCTATAGTTATTGCAAATTGCTTTTTCCATTATAATATAAAGTTTAATAATAACTTTCTTAGTTTATATTATGTAAATTCATCTATAAATTTGCTGATTTGCTGTATTGTAAGCTATTGTATAAAAGTGTATAAGCCATTTTATTGTAATCTACATTAATAAAGTACTCAATCAATGTATCAATCAAGTCAATTTAATAGAGAGAAAGAGATAGGTGTTGTCAATAAATTAGTATCAATATCCAAAATAGTACAATAATAAAGAGTTTTCTCTTTCACTTCAGGTTTTGAATAAGGGGAAACACGTTCTTCCAGAAACATAAACAAATTTTAAGTTCATTTTGTGACTCGATCGTTCATAATTGTAAAAAAAACCAACAATATCGCGTAATATTACTTCATCATTAACAATATTTAATCGCATCATAAATTAATTCAACCAAAAACATTTTATTGGACGAGATTTAGTAACAGAAGAAGTTTTGGGCTAGCGCCTGTTTTTTCATTCCGGTATTGTAAAGAAAAACATTTTAACTTGATCTCTAATGATATTTAATCAACATTTAATAGCATGCTAAATAAACTTTACCAACAAAATTTTATTGGGCAAAATTTAGTAACAGAAGAAGTTTTTGTTCAGCGCCTGTTTTTTCATTCCGGTATTGTAAAAAAAACATATTGACCCTATCTTTAATAATTTCAACAAAACCAACAACATTCAAATAATCGCATGATATTTAATCAACAACAATAGACTAATTTTAAACATCAACAACAACAACAACATTTGCATAATAAATTAATTTAACCAACGACATTTTATTGGGCAAAATTTAGTAGCAGAAGATGTTTTGGGCTAGGGCTTGTTTTTCATTCCGATATTGTAAAAAAACATTCAATCGCATAATTTAATAATCGCAAGTAATCATTTATTATTCATCGCAAGACATTTATTTCATCCTAACCAGACACTCATTCCATTCTATTAAGTTGCCAGGAAGCAGGAAAATTTGAACTAAATTTTTCCCTCATGGAGTCCCACTCCAGTTACGTTGAGAACGGCTTGCAAGTAGTAAGACATCCATTCATATTTTATCAGTGAGAGCAAGCTGTAAATTTTTTATGCCCTGCTGGACCCGGAAAATAGAATAAGGTATGGGCTGGGAGGAGGAAGGTGAGTGTAGGTAAGGGGTGGGAGGTGAGTGTAGGTAAGGGGTGGGAGGGGTAGTGAAGGGAAGGTAAGCAACAGGATCCAGCACTAGAATCTGAAAAAGCAGCTGGAGCTGGTGTTATATACGGTGTTATTTACGGCAGCCAGGACTGAAATTCATGGCGTGGGATGAACAAAAAACCCCCGGCGCAATATATCGGCAAAGAAGAAATTTAGGAAAGTAATGCCACCCTTACCAACAGCACTATGCAATATTTAGGAAGGTGTGGCGTTGTTTGAGCACGTACAGAAATAAGTGCAACGGTTCTCGATTCAGGGTCGGAAAATTCAATAGAGATGCGAGAAAAACCTCACAAGTTCAAGCGATGGAAAACTCATGTCGAAAATTTTCTCAAGAATCTTTCCACAAAGGTTTGCTCCCATGTAACAAACACAGAACATATATGATGACTAACAAGGCTTGGATTCGATTTGTATAATTAGAGATTCAAAATTCAAGTTTTTTATTGCCAGAACAACTTTAGATTGTACAAGCATGTCAAAATAATAACAATAATATAACACTTTTTCGCCACACTGCACAGAAAGCAGCTGTTTTCCAGTCCCTATGTAGATCTGAAAGTCATTGTTTGCAGACGACTCTCGTCTGACGTCAGAACAGGTTTCTTTCCGGCCTAGGCCGGAAAGAGTACCCTTTCTAGCCGCTAACATGGAACTAAGAAAGGTGATAAAAAAACAGCTGATCAAAAAACTTTTCATTATTTGTGTTTATTATTCAATATAAAACATTTATAATAATATCATCACTTATTGTCATTTGAAAGAATAAAAAAGTATAAACTCAACCTCCCACATAATTGAACATCATCTTTTAGGTTATTTGGACAAATCAGAATAAAAAATAAAAATACTTGGACAATTTCCTGATATTCAGATTACCTCAGATTTGCTAGAGCTATCACCTTCCACTCCTGCTTTCGGAAGTGCTTAGTAAACAACTATTCTCATATATATATATATATTGTTCATTTTTGTGTGTGGCGAAAAATAGCGGGCAAAAATGTTTTTCCGGCTCTCTCAATCTTTTCTATTCAATCTTTATAACCAATATTCTATATTCAATTAATCTCTTCAATCTTTGAAAACCGATTTCGAGCTGGAAAAATCTCATTTTCTGCTCTAGCTGCGAAATATACTATATTGAAGACTGAATACTTTATATAAGATTCTTCATTGCCAGAACAACTTCAGATTGTATAAGCATGTCAAAATAATAACAATAATATAACACTTGTGGAATAAAAGAGAAATTATGATATAGAATCAAGCATATGTTAATAGAAATCATATAATATATGAAATATTCAAAACATGCTTGTGAAGTAAGAATTGATAAATTAATAATTGTAGAATTTTCAACATACCCCATTGTAATATTCCCAAGAATAGCTCTGATTGAAGTGGCAGTGCCCAATCAATTTTTCCGCGATAAATGCATTTCATTCTTCAACTTGGTGCCAACCTAATAAAGTCAACTCAACTTAATGCCAACCTGACAAAATTATTAATTTAGTTACCAGTTAACAACTGTTTTGAAGAGGTACTCTCTCTATAGATTATAGTTCTATATTAACATATGGTATGGACATTTTTCAGTTATATTAAGAGAATAAGACGAATATACATGCTAAAAGACGAATTTTAAACCCTTAAAAACCACGCTTAGAGTTAAAATATTGCCAAAAGATTTCTTAGTGCGCCTCTAAAGGGCCAACTGAACATACCAACAAAATTTGAACGTTTTTGATCCGGTAGATTTTTAGTTCTGTGAGTGAGTCAGTCAGTCAGTCAGTGAGTGAGTGCCATTTCGTCTTTATATAATTATATAGATAGATGAAGAGAATTAAACAAGCTTATATTTTCACAAAAGTAATTCCCTTGACTGAATACACATAATGATAGCTAGAAGGCTTGAATTTGATTCATTGATTCGATTCATACCTCAAGACGTATAGTAAGACGTAATTGTTCAATGAAAAAATAAACTAGCCTCTATTCCAACAAAAGTTGTTCCCTTGACTGAATACACATAATAAGAGCTGAGAGGCTTGGAATTGATTCATACCTCAAGACGCATAGTAAGAATTGATCAATGAAAAAAATTAAACTAGCCTCTATTTCCACAAAAGTAGTTCCCTCGACTGAATACACATAATGAGAGCTGGAAGAGGCCTGAATACGATTTGCAGTGCACGATTCCATTGTGGGTGTTTTAATTCGTGGCCATTATGCAGGGGACAATTGTCTGGTTGTGGCGGAAATGATAATAATCAAAGTGAGAAGGGTTGAGGTTGAGAAGAAGGAACGCGTGCCGGATGAGACTGGAGACGCGAGGACTTGTGGTCGAGCTGTTCTGTTCAAAGCGGCGGTGATGACAACTTGGTGCATTTTTTTCCTCTGTCAAGGAGGTGGTGAGAATAATAAGACGCCAAAAGACGTTCGCTCGCTCGTGCCAACACTGAGAAGAATGGGAAGAAGAAGGAGAAGGAGAAGAATAAGAAGAAAAGGAGAAGACGTCTGAAGAGGACGGAAGTGCAACGCCTCTCTGCAGTGAGCAGATGTTAGGAAGGGCGCACTGTACGTCACATGTCAGTCAACGGGAGGATCTCGACTTAGCACGCCCCATCTTGGGATCTAGTTACGCTGGAGGTTGCACCAGAACTCAATGAACTTGATCAGTTGGATTGCTTGCATTGAAGGATTCCAAGATTTGAAAGAAACTGGACCGGTGATTGATATTTGAAACAGGTGATTGTAACTGGACAAATGCGATATGAGGCTGCAAAAAGATCTGAGGTTTGTACTGATGATATCAATGTATTCATTGTACAAAATTAGTTTGGATTTTTGTGAAGAAGGATTCAAGCTGAATGAAAAAGACTAACAAATTGTGAAAAACCACATATTTATTGATACAGTTTATCAGAGATTGACAATGGTGTAATAACCGAAACCGGTCTTTCTAATTATCAATAAATCCGTGTTTTTTAACAATTTCCTAGTCTTTTTCATTCAATATGAATAATTACCACAATATCAACTTCTCAACTACACAAAAAGGATTCAAGCGTTGAAAGAAACTGGACTGGTGATTCTATATAGATGCGATATGAGGCTGCAAAAAGATCTGAGATTTGTGCTGATATGAATGCTGTGTTATATCAATACTGTATGAGCATTCATTGTACAAAATTGGTTGAATTGCTTGTGATGGAGGATTTGAGCGTTGAAAGATACTGGACTGGAATGTTGGTGCGATACTAATGCGATAAGAGGCTGCTAAGAATATTCTGAGACATTGTACTGAGTATACATTGTACATTGTAAACATCTTGAACTATATACTATATAGGTCTACAGATCAAATCCAAACCTTGTTATCTCTCATTATGTGGTTGGTCTGTATTGAGCCAAGAATAACTTGCTTCAAGTTCTGATAGGCTATCTGATAATAATATCAGAATTGATCATGAAATCCTACTGTTATTTTCTGAAAACTCTTTGATTATGCTCAGCTTTGTCTTCTATAGCAGTGAATTCATTTGAAATATGGGGGTTCAAATTGAATAAATCTTATTGATAAATAACGATGTTCTTTTTTGAGAGTATTACAGTATGTAAATTTCACAATGCAACTAACAAAAAAACAATTATCAAGTACCCTTAATTTTATCAAAACACAGCTAAAGTTTCAACTCTTAAAGAGCGATTTTCAAGTGTAAATGATTTCACTTGAAAATTTGCTTTTTAAGAGTTGAAATTACAGCTGTGTTTTGATGAAGGGTACATGATAATTTTTAGTTTTTTTTGTTAGTTGTTAATAATTTACTTACTGTATTACTCTCAAAAAATAAAGTCAATATTTTTATAAAATTTGTTTACTGAAAACCCTCGTATTTCTAATAATTTTTTTATGGAAAACGAAACTGAGCACTACCAATCGAAGAGTTTTCAAACAATGAGAACATGATTTAATGTTCATTTTTTGACATTATTATCAGCCTATCAGAACTTGAAGCGAGCAATTCTTGGCTGAGTACACACCACATAATGATATAAATATTTTATATGTATAATTATATACATATTTTTTTATTTTTTCGATAATTTATTAGAGTCGTGATTGACACAAAGTTGAAATTTTAGCTGTGTTTTGATAAAATAATTACTTTTTTATAGTGTGAGCATTTGCACTTGCTAATGACTCTTGAGTGGTTGAAACTTTAGTTTTGTTTTGATAAAATTTAGTTAGGCCTAAAGTTCCTTAACTTGATAAGGAAGAACTTAGAAAGGGTACTTGAAAAGTGAACAACTAACAAATTCTTCCAGTATTCGTGTATTGGATCTGATATTGACAGTACATCGAGTTTACTCAGTTGCATGGGCATAGTTTGTTGTTCCATGCCTGGTTATTACTGCATGTCCAGAATATGAATATTATTATTCAACTCAAGATGTTGGACAGCAGCTGATGAAGCGTGCGGGGCAGTTGGGAGGGGGTGGCTATTTAGGGAGAAGTAGGTGGAGTAGAGCTCCAACCATCTATTATTGAAATTACCTATGTCGGTTCAATAGAAGCAAACATATTTCTAGTTTCCACGTCACAGTAATTTTCTTTGGCTCACTCACTCGCTCTCTCTCTTCCTCTCGAACTCCTACAGTGAGGTCCACGTTATTCTGACAGTGGATGAAGATAGAAGAATAGCGATGCCGATTCTCTGCATTGATTAATCATATTTCTACACTGTCAAAAACATAATTGGCACCGTTGTGGACCTAGAAAAGGATAGTACCACCGGCTTTTTTGAATGATAGACAAAGATAGCAAAACCAAAGTTGATCAAATACTGTCATTATAACGTGGACCTCACTATACTATCTCTCTCCAATTATAACTATTTCTCTTTTCTCTTCATCACTCTCTCTCTCTCTTCCTCTCTTTGGGTGAAAATAAAGGTTTCAATTCAATTCCTCCTATCACACTCTTGAGCAAGCTACATGATTGGTGAATGGATGTCCTATTGATGAAAACGTCTGCTATTGGCCTAGAGAAGCCACTCCCACAAACGTCACAACAATGAGCCGTGGACCAATCATATCGCTTGACTACTACTATGTACTCTGCCGCTCTTTACGAAAGTTTTAGTTTACCAAATATTGAAAATGCCCTACCAACCGATACCAGTATCTTGATATTTCAATAATTTTGTAGTTGTGACAACTTCATTTATTTAGACTATTTATGAATTCAAGTTATGGATTATTTGTTCATATCCGAAAAAACCTTGATTTTGAGTAAATGTTGAATCTCCTTCGGAGTAATTATAATAAATTCTATCATTCATTATTTATTTATTTTATTATTATAATTTTTACAAGAAGCACTGAATGGGAGAGAAAAACTAAGGATACTCCTTGTACTATTTCTCTCCCAAATTTAGATAATAATTTAAAAGTCCGAAATGAGGACACCTCATTACTCTTAAAAATTTCTGAAATTAAAATGATAGAGTTCAAAACTGTAGTAAAATTTGAAACTGTTACAGTTATTTTATCAGTTTAAATACACGACACAATCATTATAATGGTATCATTATTACTGAACAGTCATTACTTTCCTCCTGATCTAGCGGGAATATCCTGTCCAATACTCTTTAAAATAAGCCTACAAAAAACGTTTTTCAAATTAAAATTTGGACCCTTCTCTAGGGAGGAGGACCTTTAAAATTACTCCTATATCCTCCTGGTTATCAAACAGTAAATCCCTGCCTTGCACTTGCATCTGTCTGACAATACTGAGTTCTCAATGTAGACCAAAATTATTCATAAAATTAACAGCCTATCAACCATCCGTTTGTATAATAAACTGCAGATTAATAGCTCATTAACCATCCGTTGCTATACTGATTCGCAGGTGAGGAAACCAGTTTTGTCCGGCATTCTTTCAAAAAACTGAGCAAATATTATGCTTGAATTCAACAGTTAGTTCCACTTCATAACCGTGAAAAGTGATTATGGAAAACATCTGTCGATCGCCAATGATCTGATAATTGCGTCCATTAGATTAATGCCCAACAGTGAATTTCAACTCGATAGAAAGTCAACAGGTGACTCATTTGCTCCCGATAAAAACAAAATTCCATCCCGATCAGATCTGCCCCCTTTTTCACTTGTGGGGCGTTTAATGGGGTCGTTAGGGTATTCTTATCTAACGGCTTTTTGAACCCTGGAATTTGTAAACAATCTGAAACCTAATCAGCAGGTGACATCAAGAATTATCGATTATTCATCAAGTTTTTATATTTCGAGTTAACAATTCAAGAAACTAATCAACTATAGGAAATTGATCTCATTCCCAAATGAGCTTGATCTAGGTCAGGAAGTGCAAACGTAACCTTTTTTTAAAGAAGAATTGTAATTCCTTTTCAAATTCGGTTATCTCCTTCATTAGAGCTCCTATCCACATCTTTCATCATCAGTTTCACATTAATCAATGATAGAGTTAGAGAAACTAAAGTTGGAGAATAATAAATTGAAGAATTATTAGAAAAGACTAATTAGAGCCCTTATATGAATCACAAGTTAGATAAACTCCTAATAAAGACGATAATAAATTGAAAAAGCATTAAAAAACTTATTAGAGCCTTTTATAAACCAAAAGTTTCATTTCATTCTACAAACGATTCTTTATTTTCTTCTCAAACGTGTTTTTTTATTATTGTCTCATAAAACAAGCGAATCTCCCGTTATATTGTTCCAAGTACAGAATAAATTAAATCTATAATAACCAAAAAACTCCATTAGCCAACCGAATTTGAGGAAAACTTATGAATTTACTCACATCAATGCTGTTTTCAAGTTTTAGTCACATTGTAAACTAATCTTATAATCGAAAATATTGTTTGAACTGTAATATTCAACCCTTGAATTCTCATCAGCTAGTAGAAACTATCAGTGTAAGCGATCAGTTCAACTGGATTGATCTGTGCCGAGAGTAGTTCTAACCCCACAATGAAAATTCTATGGGATTGATTACTTCAAAAATAAGATTTAAGAATAATTGAATTTTCAAGGATAAGATAGTTGTAAATAATCTACCACTGATATTATCAAGTCTTTGAAAGCCTTAGCATGAATAATTTTAAAAGAAGACAACAATTTTCTAATAGCACATCTGGAGTATTCATCCAAGAGGATCAAGAATGATAATTACTCTCATCAATGATTCAGACTGATTATTTGTATATTATTATCATCATCATCATCATATAATTATAATTATATTCATCATCATCTTCATCATCATCATCATCACCACCACCATTTATATCATCATCAATAAATTTACTATTGATACATCATCATTGACCTATGAACCTCCTAATTTGGGATAAATAGGATTTGGGACCCACAATGATGATGATGATTGATGATGATGATGATGATGATGATGAATATAATTATAATTATATGATGATGATGATGATGATGATGATAATAATATACAAATTATCAGTCTGAATCTTTGACGAGAGTAATTATCATTTTTGATCCTCTTGGATGAATACTCCAGATGTGCTATTAGAAAATTGTACAACGAGAACAATAACTATTTCACGGGCTGAAGTAACATTAAGCATAATATAGTAGTATATCTGAGGACTTGATATCATCAATTTTTAGGAGTTGGAAGAGCATTAAGCTTAATTCATAGTATTTTCAAGTCTTTAGGATCCCATCAATAATAAGACCAAATGATATTACTTCATCAGTGACCTCCTCCCCAAAGTCAAGTTCATTCCAACAGCTCCGTAGGCCTACATGAAATACAAATTCGAATCAGACTTCCTGCAAGCCTATAGGCCACCTGTTCCATTTCACCTGTTCTTCCTACCCGATAAAGCTTTTAGGCGATCAAGACCGGTGAAATTTCGGCCTATCATTCTGCCTCCCCCACTACTAAACCTACTCCCAACTACACAGTCACTAAGTCATCACTTAGAACTTGCTGCCCAAACAGCAGGAAACGACTTAATTGGAATAGTTAAATCTATGTGTTGAAAAATTTCGTTCGTCGTCTACCTTATGCTCGCTGGACTCTTATAAAAAACAAACTAATCTCAAATTTATAACCGTTTTCAGTGTTTAATTTGGAGGCTATCATAATTATCATAATAACATTCATCATGGATTAGAATTTATTGACGAAATAAAACTCATTATGTTCTACTACTTAAATGTGTGAATTTATTAAGAGTTGCAATGTATGCTTTTCAATTTCAAATCTCACAATAAATTGATGGATTCATTCTTTGTTACTACTTGAATGTATACATTTATTATTTATCGGAGATACATATGAGAGCTCAAAGATAATATCCCATAATTGCTCTCTTAACACATAATACAAGTAAAACAATTGAAAATGCAATATTCAATACAAATATTGAAAGAAATGTTCCACGATTGTAATGTATGGTCCTGGCACTAAAATGCAAATATCACCTTTTTGAAAGAAGAATAATTGTAATTCATACGATTTGTGTACGATTGAATGTACATAGAACATATGGGTACATTATCCCATGATAATGTTACTCGTATTGTTATTGGAAGCATAAGCCTTGAAGAATCACACGAGATTCAGAATCCCACATTCTTAATTCAAATTTATTCAATTGTTGCATCATCAATATAATGCATCTTCTTTCAGCTTAATCGTTTGATTGGTTGGCTCCTCTTCGTCCAAATCTGTCCATTGCTACTCTCTTCCATTGTTTATAGCTCATAGCACCCAGATCCTTGATATAATGCATAACAAAGTCAAAAATACAAAATCATTTCATAATAAAATATGATTACAATATAATCAAATCACAATTATAATATATACGTTACATCACAAATCCAAAAATTCACCTCTATTAATTTATATGCACATTTTTCAACAAGATAATGCTTAATAGTTTTTTTCAAAACCTTCGAATTCATCAACCTATTTGGCAAACAATGATAGAGTCTAGCACCATATCCTATTATATTAAGCGAGCAATTCCAAGTATATTATTTACATATTTGGTTATTTATATATTTTTTTTATTTGGTGATTTATATTTATGGTTATTTATGTCCAACAGATCTCGAAAACGGCTCTAACAATTTTCACAAAATTTGGAACATAGTAGGTTTATGATATAAAAATTCGATTGCACTGAGTCTCATCCCTGGGAAAACTCGCTGAACGACATTAAATGGATAACTCATTTTCCACCGACCGAGTAAGACTCACTCGGTCTCTGGAAAATCAAAATATCTCATCCCCGAAATTCATAAGCTGACGTATAACCAGCTGTAAAATATAAAGACGATCATTCTAAAGAATTGTGTTCTGTTTATCAATGAATAAAAATAGCGAGCAAAGCTCGGTGCCCCCATATTTCTATAGAATCGTTCAATGTATATAAATAATTACATCGAAAAGCAGCTCCTATATTACCTGAATTTCATAGAGTGACAGATCATTCCAGATTTGCATTCCTCTGACAATGGTGGTTCTCTGACCAAAATTCGATTTCTGAGCTAACCACCTTTTTGACGAGGGTGAATCGGTTTCCCAACAGGAGTTCAAAAGTACACAAATCGTTGATCTATAATATGAGTCTCAATAGATCTTAATTAGCCTTCTGGAAATACAGTATATGATCAATATTACCAAAACTCGATTTCTGAGCTAACCACCTTTTCTTGACGAGAGTAAAACAGTTCCCCCAACAGCTATGCAAAGTACAAAAATCGTTGATCTATAATATGAGTCTCAATAGATCTTAACGAGTCTCATAGAAATGCAGTATATGATCTATATTACCAAAATTCGATTATTGAGCTAATCAGTTCTTTCACGAGGGTGGAACGGTTTCCCAACAGGAATTCAAAAGTACACAAATCGTTGATCTATAATATGAGTCTCAATAGATCTTAATGAGCCTTCTGGAAATACAGTATATGATCTATATTACCAAAATTCGATTATTGAGCTAATCAGTTCTTTCACGAGGGTGAAACGGTTTCCCAACAGGAATTCAAAAGTACACAAATCGTTGATCTATAATATGAGTCTCAATAGATCTTAATGAGTCTCATAGAAATGCAGTATATGATCTATATTACCAAAATTCGATTATTGAGCTAATCAGTTCTTTCTCGAGGGTGAAACGGTTTCCCAACTGCAATGCAAAGTACACAAATCGTTGATCTATAATATGAGTCTCAATAGATCATCACAGAGTCTTATAGGAATATAGTATATGATCTATATTACCAAGATTCGATTATTGAGCTAATCAGCTCCTCGACGATAGTGAAACAGTTCCCCCAACAGCTCTGCAAAGTACAAAAATCGTTGATCCATAATATGAGCCTTGATAGATCATCACAGAGTCTTATAGAAATACAGTATATGATCTATATTACCAAGATTCGATTATTGAGCTAATCAGTTCTTTCACGAGGGTGGAACGGTTTCCCAACAGGAGTTCAAAAGTACACAAATCAACGAGGGTGAAACGGTTTCCCAACAGGAGTTCAAAAGTACACAAATCGTTGATCTATTTTAAGAGTCTTTATAGATCTATATATGAGTCTCTATAGATATATGATCTATATTACCCGTTACCGTATGAAATTATCCAGACCAGTGCGTATGCACCTTATGGCTTGCTGATTGCCTATGTACCCTTCGTAACTTACCGGCCTATGATGGTAATTAGTTTGTCTGAATTGCATACTAATCGCAGCCATTTCCATAACGTCAACGTTTCCGAAACGGACTTCACAGATAGAAGAGCATTCTCCACCTGTTCACGTTGACGAGGGTTGCCATAGTCCCACGAGATTCCTTCCGCGTTAACCGTTGCGGCTTCTCGTATGAAAAACTCGTTTTTTACAACTAGATTTTTTCGCAAGAACCAGAACAACCGATCGAAAACAAAGGGTGAATATTCAACTGTGTCTAGACTTCGGTTCCCATTGCTTTACGATGATTTACAATTCAAAATTTTCTCAACAATAGGAGAACCGCGTACTCTTTTTGTGTAGTGTGATGGAGTGCATCTCAATTGTTTCGAAAGGAGGGTCACTAGTGTAACTGGATACAAGTGGAATACTATTGCTGTTTGATGGTAAAACAAGAATTTTTAACTGACTCCTCTAGAGACATTTTTATTTTCTCACAGAACTGTGGATGCTGAAAGTGATGAATAATAATATAGTGAATATTTTTATAAAAAACATGAAAACTCTGCCTCTCTTCACCCATGGAGTTCATCTCCTACTCAAACCAGGCTGTTCACTGATAAACAAGATCTTTCTACTTATTTCTTCAGAATCATATTTATTTTCACTGAGAACGTGAGAACTGTTGAATATGAACGTGTAATTATGATTATTATAGTTGGAGTTTACTCCAACCATGCTGCTCACTGATAAACAAGAACTTTCTACTGACTCCTTCAGAATCATTTTTATCTTATTTATCATTTATTTATTGTATAAAACACTATAATCATAACACAATTATTATGACATTGGAGAAGAAACTAGGCTGAGCCTGTACTATTTTCCTCCAAACATTTTGATAAAATGTTCATGTAGTCGAAAAGTTTATTTTATTTATTATATTTATTTTAATTATTTATATTCTGCTTTTATATTGTACTTTCTATTTAATGTTGTTAAATCGTCAGTTCAGATAGCTCACCAGAAGATGAAGAATTCTGAGTCGGGTACTTGTGCTGTGTGAATCGTCATTGATACAGTTTGTATTTTATACATTACAGGATTTAACATATTTTTTTTATAGGTTAAGCTTGAATCAATATAAATTGTTGACTGTAGTTTTTGCACTTGTGTTACCTGTATAGATTGTGTACTCTTTCCCCGCGCACGGATCAACAGTCCATGCGGGGAAATAATTATTCCATAATTATTATTCTGTTCTATATTGTACATTGTTTTTGTATTGGAATAAAGAAATTGAATTGAATTGAATTGAGTTAAGGTTATGTAATCACACACTGCTTCGTCACTTGATTTTCGGTCCAGGAATAATGATTTGAAAATATTGAATTCCAAAGGTTGATGTTATACTCTAACTGAATCACAGAATGTATCACAATAAATTAAAAACTTTAGAAATATTGCACTTATTTAAAAAATTTGAATACAAAATCAAAAACCTACTCGCTATTAGTTATTTACAGCAAGATAAATTATGATTTCA
Source organism: Nilaparvata lugens (assembly GCF_014356525.2). NCBI lineage: Eukaryota > Metazoa > Arthropoda > Insecta > Hemiptera > Delphacidae > Nilaparvata > Nilaparvata lugens. The sequence goes on along the minus strand of NC_052510.1, from coordinate 59,553,546 downwards.
CAAAAACTATAGAATATGAACGTGTAATTATGATGATAGGTATCATAATTGATGAAATTATTGTAAATATGAACGTGAATAATGATGATAATGTTCAAGGATATTGATTTAGGATTTGATTAAAATCTTCTGTCTCTAAACATAGAATCTGTCCCCAGAGACTTATGAGTTTTTAGAACTGGGTAATCTAGCTCTAGAGGTGCAAGTTATAGGTATTGAATTTCTGATTATGTGATTGTGAACAATGATCATGTGCCTGAAAGGAAAATTGCTTCTGGAAATGTTAACTGTTATTAAAATTGGAAGTTTACGAACAATATTGATTGAAAATTGATTTTGCTCAAGAATATAGGGGAGCAACACCAAAAAAGTCCAGTACTGTATAGTACAAATGATTTTCAAGTCTTCTTTTTTGTCGTCTTCTCCTCTCTCCAAGCTCAGGCGAGTTGCCAGTTCCTAACTCAAAAACCTTTTCTCACTATATTTTCCCTATGCTTCTACTCAAGCTTCCCTCACTTCTCATTCCAACTGGTTGATAAGACATAGCTGCCCTGGGAATTCGCACGTTCTCGAAAACCATTGATTCCAAATCGTTTAATCAATTTGTCACTCTAATAAGGCTCGTGTCTAGGAAACTACATCAAATCTAATGGCCCGTTAAATCAACAGGGAAATCTATATCATTGAATTTGATGGCCCATAGATTTAATGGTTGAAAAATATTAATGAGAAATTGCATTTGTTCAAATGCTAATTAGTGAATAATTTATTGTTAAACGAAAATACCAATTAATTATTTTTTGGATTGTAGATCTCATAAAATTTCCATCTTGCTGTTAACCCTGTTGTAGATATTTGCTAAAATGCAAATATTGATACAATTTGTTAAAATGGTAATCAATGAATAATTTATTGTTAAACGAAAATCCCAATTAATTATTTTTTGGATAGTAACTCTCACCGACTTCTCATCTAGCTGTTAATCCTGTTGTCAATATTTGCAGTAGCAGAAGTCTTCGGGGTGATTCACAGCATTTGATTAGTATTTTCGATCAACAATAATGATTTAATGGTTCATTGGATTCAATGAGTCTTCTAGAAGCCTGGTCTAAGATTGGTAGTTCAACGAGCATAATTTTAATGAGCAAAATTAGTGATGTTTCTATCAATTTTTAATTTCCAAATTCGAGATGTTGTAATTCTATTTATTTATTTCTATTTACAAAGCAAATAAAGCATTTAAAAACTAATAGTGAGTAGGTTTTTGACTTTGTATTCAATTTTTTTAAATAAGTGCGATATTTCTTAAGTTTTTAATTTATTGTGATACATTCTGTGATTCATTTAGAGTATAAAATCAACTTTCTAAATTCAAAATTTTTAAATCATTATTCCTGGACCGAAAATTAAGTGACGAAGCAGTGTGTGATTACATAACCTCAACTTTTGGACAACATTAACATTTTTTTCAAAATTTTTGGAAAGAAATAGTACAGGCTCAGCCTAGTTTTTCCTCCAATGTCATAATTTTATTATGATTATAGTGTTTTAAACAATAAATGAATGAAATGACACTAATGTAATAACATTGGTAGATAATTGGTAGATTGGTAGGTACCTTCCTCTCTTTTTTTTCTCTTCTCCAACACACCCAAACACCAAGCCCATTGTTTTTCTATATTTGTAACATTTTATTGTGTTTTATTTGTATCGTAAATCTTTGTAATTTTGTTTTGTCTTGTTTTGTGTGTTTTTAATAAATTGAAATTGAATTGAAATAATAAGGTATTAATTCTATTTACATGTATCCAATTGTACATTTGTATTGTTATATTGTACCTTATGTGTATGATTGAATAGATTGAAATTGAGAGATCATTGAAAAAATTGAATTGAACCAGTGAACGGTGTCTTTCTCCTATTCCATCTACTCATTAATCAATAAACACAATACAAAACCCACATTAAATTAGTCACGGCGGCTACTCCAAGGTATTCAATTCAATTGAAAGAAATCTTAAGGCGTGAAATTAGTCGGCTCTCAATTTCTGAGGAGCCGAATGAATTTCACCGAAGATTTAATAGTAGGCAAGAGCTAGCTATGGGAGAGGCGAAACTGTTATTTTATACCCTTTTATACCCTATAAACGGTAGTTTATTGACGTCGGGCTGTCAGTACGTCACGGAGTTTGCGTCCACCTGCTTTGGACCCCCGTAAACATGGTCAAAGGGTGTGCCATGTAATAAGCCTTTGTATGCATAAGCCCAAAGTGCACAACAACAAACGACAACTGTTTTCCAGCTATAAACGCTGCTTGGTCAGTGCTGTGGAGTACAACACTGTAAAAGGATTTTCAGAGCGTTTGTTGGATATTTTGCTCAGGAAACTATGCGGTAGCTTACCTAATTGGGTACTGTTTACTTGAATCTCAGGTATTGGAACTAACCGGGAATTGGGAATAAATAGGTCAATAATTGTCAATCTGGGCCTTGTTGCATGGGAAAATAAATTATGATAATAATAATCTTCATTGGCAAAAATAGATAATTATTTTACAAACACTATTGCGAAAATAAAAGGAGAAAAATACGACACTTGAACCAAAATTGTATACTAGAAAACCTCTAATAAAACTCAAATACAAGCTAATATTACAGTAATATTTCCTATTCTAATAACCAACTGACTACTATCATAGAGGAACAATAGCGTAAGTAGATAACCCATGGTATAGGGAATTTATGTCGCAACTTTTACTGTTATCTCAAGCCGATTACTGTCGATTATTGTCAATTTTTACTGTTTTGTTGGGGTGATAGTGTATGAACGGCACAACTTGAGAGACTACCAGCGTCACACAGCTGCATAGGAAAGAACTACTTGAACTATCGGCTTGGGATAACAGTAAAAGTTGCGACATAAACGCCCTATACCATGGGATATCTACTTATGCTACGTTTCTCTATGGTACTGTTTACTGGAATCCCAGGAGTTGGAACTAACTGCTTTGGTGGGGACTATGAATAAATGGGTCAATATTGTCAAACTGGGTCTTTTTGCTTGGGAAAATGAATTATGATAATAATAATATTCAATGGCAAAAATAGATGATTACTTTACGAACACTATTGCGAAATAGAAGGGAAAAATACGATTTTGACACTTGAACAAAAATTGTAAACTAGAAAACCTCTAATAAAACTCGTAAGTCAAATACAAGCTTATATTTCAGTATTTTCTATTCTAATAACCAACTGACTACTTTTCGTTCAATAATAATTGATACTATTATGCCCGGTTGCAGAGTCGTCACATAAAGTTCAAAACAGGCAGTTAACTCATTTACGAAGCCATAACTCCACTTTCCGTTGCACAGATGTCAAAATAAACTATAACTCACATAAAACTAAAACCGCCAAATTAGACACATCATGATTTCGTTGCACAGTCATCAGAAGGAGGTTATTCATGTCTCCAATAGCTAAAAACGGTCAGTTAAGTTTGTATTTTCTCATGCAATAGGCCCCCTGGAGAATATAATGAATTTATTTGAGATGAACTTAATCAGTTTAATGGATATTATTGTAGTTGAGAACAGGTGTGAGGATAGTAATTAATGATATTGTGACTACTTCAACTGGTTGAAAATAGAATTCTTCAATTATATCAGATTCATATGAAATTAGATGATATTAGTTCATGGAAAATATTTGATAATACTAGTTTATGAGAAATTGGATGATGCCTGTTCATGTGAGATTGGATGATAGTTTCAAAATATTCGCAATTGATTGAAAGAAATAATTAGAGGAGGGTTCAGTAAATGAGTCAGATTTTCAGCCTTCTCTTGTGTGAACTGAGAAAGTTTTGTATCACCAGAGTATTTTGTATCAAATACCACTTAATAAACTAAAGGCTTTCTCTCATGTTACAATGATGTTGCTCTTATATTGGTATGATATTAATATTGTACAGTAACTTATATTCATATTGCTCTATACTTATATACTCATATTACTTATCAATATCAGGGCACCGAGCTTCGCTGGTTATTTTTATTTATTGATAAACCGAACACAATTCTCTAAAATGATCGTGTACATATTTCACAGCTGGCTATAAGTCATCTTATGAGTTTCGGGGATGCAATATTTTGATTTTTCACATACTCACTTTTCTACTATCCACAGCTGTTTCAGCCAGTAATGAATTATCCTTTTAATGTCGTTCAGCGAGTTTTCTCAAGGATGAGACCTAGTGCAATCGAATCTTTATATCATGGACCTACTATGTTCCAAATTTCGTGAAAATCGTTAGAGCCGTTTTCGAGATTCGTTAAACATAAATAACCAGATATAAAAATAGCCAGATATAAAAATAACCAGATATGAAAATAACCAGATATATAAATACAGAAATTGTCGCTCAATATAATGGGATACTATCATCCAGCTGATATAGCTTCGTCTTTGATAATACAATACGGTACCATACTAAACACAATCATAGAATAATCAATCTATATGAGAGTATCGATTATCTCTGATACAACATATGAACTAGGAAGAGGATCAATAATAAACATATTGGACCCTCAAATTTCAACCATGTTGGTAGATACTCTATATATATCATCATTATATTTATGACGGTATCAAACAGCGCTCACGCTTCTACCACGATAGTAGATACTTTATCACATATTATGACATTATGAAACATACATGGACCGCCCGTTTGAGAAGTGGACAATCATTGGATTTACACCTGCAGCTTTTCCATTGTCTCTCATTACAAAACTCATGCGTAATTCGCAGCCATTCGACGGCATGATAAATGGATCACCACGGATGGAATAGAAAATCGAGTTGTAACTATCGTACTCCACATCATTATTACCATAACATCATTACCATTGTCATAAGCATCATCATTGTCATTTTCATTAACACTAAAAGCCGTTCAAAGTTGCTAATTGATATCCCGTCATTGTCTATAGTGATGTGGGCTAGCCCTACGTGGATTTATCATGTGAGCACGGTTGCCAAGGTGACTGTTTTAGCAACGAACGTTTACAAGTAAATAACTAGTTAAAAATTAGAGTTTTATAAAGAGTTTTAAGTTGGATTTTGATGAGAGATGTTCAAAGATTATGTTATTTTTATCTTGTTCGATGTAAACTTTTAATAAATAAAGTGACAATAATTAAAAAAGCACATCTACAACAATACTATAACAATTGCTCTCTCATCCCTACTTAATTGGAGGGTTGAGTGTAAGAGAGGGCCGACTGTGACCTAACTTCGCCCTCCTAGTTCAAAAATGAAGGCGTTCATTCACTCTACTTCATAAGGTGAAGGACATAAGTGAAAGAAGACAATATTCATTTGAAGATTTGCTCTAAAGGCCAACGGCACTGCATGAAATAGAAGTGGACAAAATTTATTCCAAACGCCAATGGATAAATCTTGTAAATGTGAATTCAGTTATTGACATTGTATTGTTTGTAAGAATGAAGTACACAGCTACCGTCTATAGAAAGCATTGACAAGACAAGGATCCGTTGTTCTCCTATCTTTCTCCACTGCCATTATAACGTGGATTTCACTATAGATACGTTGAGGGACATAAGTGGAAGAAGACAATATTCATTTGAAAATATGCACTAAATGCCAACGGTACTGCATGGAATAGAATTGGGCAAAGTTTATTCCAAACGCCAATGGATAAGTCTTGTAGATGTAAATTCAGTTATTGACATTGTATTGTTCGTATCAAATAGAACACAGGTGCAAAGTGCAAGTGCTAATATTGTAACAAAAGAAACATTGTCATGTAGTGCTATTAAAAAAGTACGTGCAGGTGTCGGGGAGTGCTAATTATTGTAACAAAGGGAACATGGGATGAAGTGACATTAGAAATTATAATAATTGATGTTAGAAAAACATTACATTTTTAAAAAATGGGTTGATACTTCTTCGGAAGTAATAACACACCTGCATGTGTTACGCTATTAATGTTTACAGTAGAAATTTAGAATAAATTTTGAATCACGTAACAAAATAAAGATTACTTGACTTACTATCAAGCGATAACAAGACAAAACTTCAAGGACGTAAATTGTAATGACTACCATTACACATGTGTGACGGACAATGCAAAAAGTATGAATCTTCAACCCCACGAAGCATGAGATCTCTAAGTTCAATAATTATTTTGTGAGGTCTTTTACAATGGCAGTATTTGATTATCATTGGTGCTGCTATCATTCAACAAAGCAGATATAGCCCAGTCAATGAAGGTCCAAAAAAGCAGTTTCGATCCGAAAATTAAATAAAAGCTGAATTTCCCACCATCGATAGAACCCACCCAGAGGGTCATTCTCCCAAAAGTCCCAAGAAATCCCCTTGGAGCTTTCCGCCCCAGCCACCTAAAACATGAAAAATGCAGGTAAACACGGGAAATCAATTATATCTGTAACCATTGATCGGAAACAGTTCTATTATATGCCATTCGATACGTTACATTATGGACTACAGTATTAGTTATATTCATTTTTTCAATAAAATACACAGTTTTCTTGATAAAATGATATATATGTAAAAATTTAGGGGGTTTGTGATTTGATTTTTTTGTTTTCTTCGATTAACTTCAAATCAAGTAGTTTAAAAGGAAAATGAGACGAATAATTAATGTAGCCACTGTCATTGCAAATCCATTGATGTATATTATTATGTATTTGCGATTCGATTTGACGCCGTGGAAGGGGAAACAGTCGACGAGGAACGGCGCGGCTGACTCTCTTAGCCATAGTAAACAGCAAACTGGAAATCAATTATCTCTGTAACCATTAATCGGAACAAAATCTATCATATGTCATTCGATTCGTTAAATTAAGGACTACAATATTAGTCAGATTCATTTCCTCAATAAATCGAACAGTTTCCTTGATAAAATAATAAAATGTAAAAATTTAGGGGTTTTCGATTTGATTTTTTTGTTTTCTCCGATTAACTTCGAGCAAGTAATTTAAAAGAACAATGTGACAAATAATTATTGTAGCCACATTCATTGCGAATCCATTGATGTATATTGTTATGTATTTGCGAATCGAGTTGACGCTGTGGAAGGGGAAACAGCCGACGCGGCTGACTCCCTTCACAATAGTAAACAGAATAATACTGCTGTCTACATTGCATCTCATTTACACTATGGCGCTCGAAACAATTAATTGTCTATTGTTTTGATATGCGTTGTGAATAGATTGTCACTTTTCAATACTCTAAAGAAATATTACAATTTTCTTGATTTAACCATGCTTATGATAAACATCAGGATTTCGTTGTTTGCTCACAGAATTTATTATATTAATTTGAAGTGTGCCTTCAAATAAGTGATTAGTGATTGAAACATCTTGTTATCTCATATAAAAAATCAAGTCCTGAGCTTCATAATAGTCTCCCTATCTAAACAACTCGATTCTGTTGTAGCCTTTGTGAATTCTCTCTAAACAACTCAATACTGTTTTATGTGAATTTTCTCTGAGTTTTGTTCTGTATTTAATTGAATTATATTCTATAATCAATTGTTTTAAATTTTTTTCTGTTTTTTAGATGCTCAAGTAGGCAGTTTTATGTGAAGTTTCTCTGAATTTTTCATGTATTTGATTGAATTTTATTCTATAATTTATCCAAATTTTCTGTTTTCTAGATGCTGAAGTGGGCAGTGGGGCAACGAGAAAACAGCAATGGCGGATGTTGCAGAGCTACTCTCAAACTACCCAGAAGGCATCACAATAGGGAGAACAAGGAGAACAATTCCCAGGCTTCTGCCACTTCATCGGTGTGTAACATTATTATTAGTTCTAATTATATATTATTATTTATTTCATTTACACATGCACAAGATCAAAACAATGATTGGGAGAGAAAGAACAGAATTAATCCAAAACCCCCGAATTTAGATAGTTGATAGTCGGTAATTATTAGTTTATTAGTGATCAGTTAAATATATATAAAATCATATGAAATTTTATCCACTCGAAATTCATACAGAATATTAACAAAAGTATAACACGACAAGTTACAAGTGAACAAGATACTACTTACAAAAAGTATAGTATGTTACTGGACCATTATTATTCAGTGATTATAAGTTTTCTTTGTAATACTGTATCAGTAATAATTGATCAAATTATAACTTAATAATAACAGCGATTACTAAAGATTCCAATGATAGTTGTTGACGGTGTGATTTGAATGCTCCGCCTACTGAGAGTGTCATGTCTCGGCCAATGGCAGAGCTCAACCTTGATAGGTCAACAACGACCAGTCAAGTACTGCTTCATTCCCACTACATCTCCTGCTACTCGATGTTCAAGCTTTCAGTTTACTAGCTGAAGAATATAATTTCTTGCTTAAAAAAAAAATATTATTTTAAACGAGAATGAACAGTTAATATTAATTCAATAAACCTGTATCAGCTACCGTCTATGAAGGCATTGACAAAACAGAGGATCTGCAACGTTTTTCTCCTATCTTTCTCCACCGCCATTATAACGTGGACTCACTATAGAGTCGTCTCTTGCATCCCTTTGACGCTCCTTGTCTCTCCAGACATCCGCTCTCCATCCTCCGTTTCCAATTTTATTTCAATCATTAATGACTAATCCAATTGCCTTAGTTTTCTTGACCTCACTTCTGATGTTGGGTATATATTCTAATACTCAATTGCTCAATACAAATATCAGGAATCAAGTCATTCATCTGCATGTACGTCCTATCTCTCAGTGTTGAATTCAAGTCAAAAATCTGTCCCGTTCACATTCGTAGCTTGGATTTAACATGGGACGTATTCCAGCGTAGCGTAGAATAGCTAGGTGTAAACCGACGCTTAGGCTCAACTCACACTTACACGACCTCAGGTCGAGAAGAGACTCGACTCTACAAAGTATCAATTGTAATTGAGAATAGTCATTTGTATTTGAGAAAACATCAGATGTAAATGACAATAGTCAATAGTATTCGAGAAGTCATCACTTGTAGATGAGAATAGTGAATTTTATTTGAGAAAGTATCATTTCAATTCGAGAACATACGATTTGAAATAGAGAAGTTGTCAGTTGTAATTGGGAATGATTTTAAAAAAAACCAGTGGTTATATTTTTCATAACTGTACTCATAGAAAATAATATGATAATTTCATTTAATATTTCAATAAAACGTTTATTGTTTTGATTAAAAATTATTTTCAAGCCCCAAAATCCATTGAAGAATTGCCGAATTGCTTGATCAAGAGATCTAATCGATTGATGATAAATTTCAATTGCGCCTTGAACATAGAGAATTTGATCTTCATCAAGTGCAATATTTCACATAATTTTTGGAGACAAAAGTCGTGTTGCCAATACATACATAGAAATTATACTCATCAATCATTCATGAACAGTACAGGGGAAATAATTTCATCATTGAAAATATTAATTTGCCCCGTGCAAAGCCTATTGTAGTAATTGGAATACTGTGTACGTAGTACAGTGTCCTTCCTGCTCAAATCAAACCTGTACTGTAGGCTACAGAAGAGCCATGACATGTCAATTGGGAAATTTTCTCATTTTCAATTGATATCTTCTCATTTACATTTGACGATTTCTCAAATGCAATTGACTACTCTCAATTACATCTGACATTCTCTCAATTACAAGTCACTCTTATCAAATACAATTGATACTTTCTCAAATCATAGTCGAGAGCATGTGTTTTCAAATGGTGACGTCGCGGAGACTATAGAATCCTAATCCTAAATAGTCTGATTGTCACCATTTGGAAACACATGCTCTCGACCAGAGTAGAGTCTCTTCTCCACCTGAGTCTCGTATGTGTGAGTTGAGCCTTAGTTCTATGATTCCCTCTGACTTTATAAGGTGGAACTTACTATAACACAATATTTGTCTATTCTTAGCAGAATAATACAGGTGGTGGCGGGGAGGCAGGATCACGTGACAGCATCTACATGAGACTGGAGGCGATTCCGGCGGTTCTACGGGATGTGAGCAACCAGGCGCAAACAGGCACACCTGAACAGGCGGGGCGGAGACGAAGTGGCACCATGCGATTCGCCAAAAGTCCCTGCAAGACATCCACGTTACACCACGTCACCGCACTGCCCGGGCTCAAACGACGGCTGGAGGATCATCCTCAAAGGTGCGTCAAACGTTTAGAATGTTTCGTGTAAACTGATTTTGACATTTCATATTTTGAAAATCTTCAAACAAGAGCAAATCTTGAGTGAACAAAAAGAATCTCAAATTTATTTCGAGGAATATAATGACGAATTTTCCATTTTTCTCTATGGTGATACGCAACAATCACTAGATAATTCATTTCCACCACATTTAGCATGTTTTGTGTTAACTGATATTAAAATTTCATACCTTGAAAATTTTCAAACATAATCAAATCTTGTTCAAACTCTTGTTTACACTCAAATTGTTCTAATAATTTCTTATATCCACTCAATGATACTTTGTTTTAAGAGCTGAAGTTTTATTTGATTTGTGGTCAATAATTTTCAATGATTCTTGCATTGCATTTGGCATTATGTGGTCGAAAATAATATTAGTTTTCAATTTTTGCAATGTATCAAGTTGGAAATCTTGTTAGTTCTGATACAGTAGTGAATATTGCTTAGTAGTTCAGCTTTTGAGAGTACGGTCAAATCGAGATGAAGATTTCAGCTTGTTCTCCTGTATTTATTATATCTTTATCTATATCAATGAATCCAGTTCCCCGTCGCACAAAAGAATGTTGAATTTTTTTGATACAATTTTGAACCAATCAGAGAAAGATTTTCTGATAAGAAGGCTTCTGTGATTGGTTATCGTGGCGTGACATTCAATCACAATTTAAACTCAACAGGCTTTTGTGCAACCGATCTTGAATGTTTTTATCACTTAGCACAGCAGTTTAATGACATTGATCTTCACAATGACTCAATTGTTCTGTGCGCATCTTTACATAACTCTTTAGAATCAAATCATAGTGAGAGATTTATCCTGCATTTTGACGATGAGTATGATGGTTACTTACAATGCCATCTTCTCTACTACCGATCTTCTTGATCTACTGAATCACATATTTTTTACTCAGTTTATTTTCCCATCTTCTAAATCTCATCTGTTCCTGTTGTTATCACCTACTTACAATGTCGTCTTTCTATCTTCTCAATTACATGTTTTTCTTTTTCTTATCACTGACACTTTTTTCTCAGGTTTGACGATGCAGACCAAAATGACGCCCACAGTCTGGCACCAGTTACCAAGAAGCAGCCCTGTATGGGTGCTCACGACCCTGTTGAAGGTGCCGCCCTTCTATCAGCTCCAAGCCAGAGCTGTTCAGCGCTCTACAGCAAAGACCACCTCATGACCGAGATCGAATACTCACCGTGTCCACTCCGAGCGACCCAGAGCCTCATGTTCCTCAGGAAAAACATCTGCCTGGATAACCCTCTCTACTACACACTGCCTGGTTCCCCCACTCCAAGCCCTGAAGAAATGATCAACAAAGAACTGCCAGCAGCAACCTCTGAAACACCGATGAACCCGGTTGTTTCCAACCTGAAGTTCCTCAACGCCAAACGGATCGGATTTGGGTCGTCACCTTCAAAATCCACTTCTGATGTTTCACCTCTAGCTAGGCGGTTAGCGTATCTTAGACTCAGCAACACTAAGAAACTGTCAGGGATAAAGGTTAACAATGATGACGGGGGACTGGTTACCCCATCGTTCCTCCAAAGTGGACCAGAAAATCTGAGACATTGTGAACAGGAAAACAGTATCCTGGAACACTTGAAGAAGAGTGATAAACTGGTGCTTGAAAATAATGAAAACGAGGTTTTCCGGTTTGGTCAGATACACCGGGATGCAACCTGGGACAAAAACCCAGTCGACGTTCAAGGATCATCAAAGGAAAACCTACAATCCTTGAGGGATAACTTTAGAAACCAAACTAGCACAAACCACGACAGGCATAATGTTCTACAAAATATTAGTAATTTTAATCTAGGAAATAGTAAAGATCGTTCACCTGGTTTTGTGAATAGTAAAAGGTTACCGCAAACAAATAATCTTATAGAGAAAGAGGGCAGTGAACAGACAAAGAAGAGGAGAGGGATTGTTTTCGACGAGCAAAATTTCTCTCTGAACACTCCAGGAGACTCGGAATCCGTGGATCGACAATCGTCATCGTTTACCGCTTCTGTAGATCTTGATAAACCCTCAACTTTCAAACGGCAACGTGTGATAGTTAGGAGGAGGAACTCATCGAAGAATTCTAACAGAAAACGAATTCCACATATCATATCAAGTTTGACACTATCCAAAGGTTTGCCAAGTCCGTTCTTCAACGATAGTTTCGATGATGAACAAAGTAATGAGAAGGGAACTAGTAAGGATTCTTCGAAGGAAACTAGGGGCAGTTTCATGGGTTTGACACTTCCCGAGGGAATCCCAAGTCCTTCAAGCTCCGAGGGAAACGAGGAACAACGGGAGGACTTCATCGAGGATCTTCCAGGTGTAAAACCCTTGAAAGAGTGTGGAAAAGGACATAATAGGAGTAAAAGGAAAGCGGAGAACAGCTGTGATACGTCTGTTACGTCAGAGGGAACGTGGAATTCGCATCGGATGCATTTCTTGAAAACGCCGCGGTTGACTGATGCTCACATACTGCATGATGCTACGTTCTCTATGCAGACTTCGTCCAGCCAGAATTTGAATGAGGAGGATGAGGGAGTCTCAAGTCTGGGTGAGTTTTTGCTTTTCAAACTAGATTCAAATCATAGATGAAAACCATTGCCATAATTTAATTTTAAATGTACAAAATATATCTCAGGGATATATTTTTATCATCCACAATCAGTATAGGATATGTAGTAGGAATATATAGTATAACCCATAACTAGGATCATAAATATGAATATATGATTGAATTTGAAATGTAGTCCATATATTGCACGAAAAGGTACGGTGCCATTCACAAACAGCAGAGGATATATTTTAGACATATACAAGGTGTTTACGAACTCCCCACATCTAGGGCATTGTTCCTGGATAAAAACCATATCTAAATATCATATTTAAATTGTCCGGAAGTCTTCAGTTACTCACACAGCGGCCATTTTGCTTTTTTCACTTATTATTTTTTCTGAATAATGGTTAAACATAGGGAATTGAAACTTTGCACAATCAAACTTGAATTTTAAAAAACACTTTTGAAGTGAAAATACACTTACTATTTTCACTTCAAAAGTGTTTTTTAAAATTCAAGTTTAATTTTAACAGTGAAAAAGTATGGATATACAACAGAGTTTGCACAATCATTCATGACAACTAGACAAAGCTAGAAAAAAATTATGATAATTTTTTAAATTCATAGAACAAAATAGCGGCCATTTTAAATTTTGTTTCTTAAATAACTCAGAAACCGTTGGTTATACAAAAAAATTACAAGAATAACTTTTTTTTAGTAAATTTATGTTCCTATTGATTAGAAACTAATTTTTTTAAGATTGGACCAATATTGACTGAGATATGGCAGCTTTAGTGGTTGGTGACCCATCTTTAGAGGGTTATGTAACGTTATTTTATTTATTTATTTATTTATTCGTGGACAGAATCACAAATCATATAAATATGATTAGGAAGAAGGGACAACAGGCATAGCCCAAATCTATTCCATTCCCAAATTTTGATAAATTAATAAAATGTCCTTATTGTTTGAAACCACCAAAAATCGCTTACTATTATCATGCAATACAAATAGAGATTTTTGCATCATTGAGGCGACTCTATCAGCATGCTTTGGTGTGCACTGCAACAAACTTTCAGTTGTCACCTATCACTAAAGCTGCAATACATTGATTGAAACACACAATAATTCCTAACCTAAGATAATACTCATAATTTAAATAAATATGAGTGATTTTTAGTAATTCTGCTTCATTTTACTGAGCAGCATCTTCTGATGTCGGTCAAAGTCCGTTGGCAATGGTGGAGAGGAGGTCCAGATCGAGAAGATGTTTGAGATTTGCTTCCCCGCGTCACAACACTTCTCTCCATAAACCAAGATCCACTTCATCAAGGAAGAAATTGCAAGAGAAAGGTGAGGTCCACTGAGAAATGCATGTGTTTTTGCCGATATAAACTTCATGGAATGGATTGATTTATAGTGAGGTCCACGTAATAATGACAGTGTTTGATTGGCAATGGTATTGCAATCCCTATCTATCATTCAACAAAGCGTATCTCTTTCTTGCTTTGCTCTGTTGCCAGATTGCCTTTCAACAATGTAGAATTAATCATCCAATTAACAAAATATTTCATCTTAATCATGGAAAATTATTATGAAATCATTGAAGAATATAATTTCTTGATTGATAAAATATAATTAATTATTTTAAACGAGAATGAACAGTTAATATTACATCAATAAACCGGTATCAGTTACCCTCCATAGAAGGCATTGACAAGACAGAGGTTCGGCAACGTTGTTCTCTTATCTTTCTCCACTGCCATTATAACGTGGACCTCACTATAGCTGGGATATTTAGTAGAATAATCATAGATATTCTTAATCATGTAGGCTATGCAATAATTAATATTATTTATTCATTTATTTATTCCATTGGCATTACAGATCATAATTATAATAAATATAATATGATTGGAAGAAGACAACAGGCATAGCCCAAAACTGTCTTCTCCCAAATTTTTACAAATAAAAGTTTCAAAAAGAATAAGGTTAAGATTTCTTGGTTTCTTAGATTTCTTATGATTTCAAATTATGGTTTGTTTTAAGATTGATTGATCAATTATTGTGACTGATTATGTTAAAATTGTTAAGAGGCAATTACGTTTTGTTACAGAAGTGTTGAGAATACTCCCAAATATTATAGTGAGGTCCACGTTATAATGACAGTATTTGATCAACTTTGGTTTTGCTAACCTTGTCTATCATTCGACAAAGCCGGTGGTACTATCCTTTTCTAGGTCCAAAACGATGCCAATTATGTTTTTGATAGTGTAGAAATATAATAATTAATTAATGAAGAGAATCGGCATCGCTATTCTTCTATCTTTATCCACTGCCATTATAACGTGGACCTCACTATAGCAATGTTCTAATTGCTAATCTTCTAAATTTGAAAACAGAAGATATTTTGGTTTAAGTTATTTTGGTTTTTTCATTCCACTATTGTGGTGAAATGTATCAATGAATAAATATACTTTCAATGATACTCTTGTCATGTCATTCAAGTGAATAAATAAATAAATAATTATTTTATTTGTTCACGGACTAGCCATACAAATACAATGCCATTCAAGTATTGGTTGTTGTCTAATGGCTCTCATGACCATATTTGGAATACTTGGGCGAGCGTTGTCTCGGCCAATGGCAGTAGAGCTCAGCCTCTATTGGTCGACAGCTAATGGCCAATCGTAGGGCTTCTCGTACACTATATATTTTGCTGCTCAATGTTTAAGCTTCCAGTCTACTAGAGATTGATAATCGTGTTATAAACGAAGCTAATATCGCAAATAGTTTCAATAAACCAGTGGTTTTTACAACATCGAGTCGTTTTCATTCAATTATTGTCTTGGTATTTTGATTGAACGTGTAAGTTCGAATGGAAGTAGTATATGAATTTTCAAATCGACTTAATATTTAATTTAATGGAGCTGTTATCACTGGAAGAAGGCAAATAATGTGCTAGTGAGATGAATAATTCAGAAACATTATCTTCGAATAAAATACGTTCATGTAGCCTACATTGAAACTCTACCTTCCTACATAAATTACGGCCAAATATATTGAGGCGAAGCTGAAGTAAAATTATTGTCCTAGATTTTGATTGCAGAATAATTATCATATCTATAACATTAATTATTTTTTAATGGGAACTTTGGTTAACCGTAATAATAAAAGCATTGCATTATCATTTTCAGGTGAACTGGAATTATCAGTCTACTGCAACAACAACATGATGACAATTCACAGTAAGTATAGTTTTTAGATATAAAATTTGAAAGATTTTAACAAAGAATGTATTTAAATACCTATAAGAAATAAGGAATTGAAGCAACAATCTATTATCCGCAAAAATAAAAACATAAGTGATAGGCCTAATCATAAACATCAGTCTAGAAGATTATTCTGAGATAGAGATTACTTACAATCTATACATAGTATCCAAATAATATTCTATATTAATAATATTGGATATTTGAGAATCGAATTCAATTCTCTAATAATATGAGATCATTCATGGTTTAGGACGCTTCTTTTGTGATTTTAATATGAATTGTTCTGCTCTTGCAGTTGTTCGTGCTCGCAACCTTTATCGCTCACCAAGGAACGAGCCCTGCAATGCTTATGTGAAGGTAAGATAATTGCTATTACCATTTTTTATCATTCTAAATTATTTGGAACAAGTAGCTATTGAATTTGTGGCGAATCATCGGAATTGTTTAGATTAATTTAGCCAAATGTTCAAACTATTCTCGCATCGCAACCGGAGTTGGCGCTTGTCAAACAAGCCGAACTGGCTGACAAGTGATAAACAAACTATGCCAGTTGAAAACATCACAGGTGGCAATCAGATGATTCCACACAAATTCCTCCAGACTGAGAAACGAAATCGCAAGTTCTACAAAGTACTTATTTTGGAGGCGACATAAGCATTCACTATTCGAAACAATATTCTTCATCCAATACTCGACATGATAGCCAACGATAATATTCAAGGATTCTTCAAAAGCACTCAAATGGTATAATGTCACCAGACTGACAATCAAAATTGCAAAGATTCTATCACGTTCGTACCTTGAAAATAACAATAGCATTCACTATTTTACATTACATTTATCATCCACTATTCATTCAATATTCACTATTCGATGTAATAACAATTTATTCATTCTCCGAGAGTTATGAGACGTTATGTCCGCTCTTGAGTTATGACACAGACGTTATGTCCGCTCTTGAATATTTAAAATCTTGTCCTTGACCTCAATTTTTCTTCAAATTCTTGATATCTACATTAATTCACCAAACTCTTTAATATCTTGCAGTGACCAGTCATCCATCTGCCACCAAATTATCTATTTTCTATATCAAACTCGATCTATAATAGGATCCTGTCATCAATTCACTCAACTACCCTCAAATAGTCCCTTAATATTTCATGAACTACAAGAAGAAACTTTCAGGAACCTTTTTCCAGAGGAGACTGTCTAGCTGGGCCAATGGCAGGCGTTCATGCCCTTGACCAATAGCAGTACTCGCCTACTAGTATAAATTCCGCTGCTCTTGTATTTAGTTTTAGTTTATCAGAGATTGACAATGGTGTAATAACCGAAACCGGTCTTTTCAAGTATCAATAAATCTGTGGTTTTTTGACAATTCCTTAGTCTTTTTCATTCAATAATAACCTTTTATTAAAGCATTTTTTGAGAGTACTCAGACGTTATGTCCGCTCTTGAATCTTGAAAAACTCACTTTCTCTTCATCCTTTGAAATCTACGACATTGACCCCAATTTTTCTTCGAATTCTTGATATTTACATTCAATTCACTAAACTCTTTAATATCTTGCAGTGACCAGTCATCCATCTGCCATTACATTATCTACTTTCTTCATCAAACTCGTTCTATAATAGGATCCTATCATCAATTCACTCAACTACCCTCAAATATTCCCTTAATATTTCATGAACTACAAGAAGAAACTTTCAGAAACCCTTTCCCAATTTCTAACATTCGTCACTAGTCATTACATCACACCTGTAGAGCAACTGCTTACCTCTCTCCAGAAGCCGATGCCTATAAATTTTCCAGTAGGCTTCAAGTTTGCAAATTCTGCTCGGGAGGAGGAAAACCTGTGAGATTGAAATCGAGAGAGAAAGAGAGCGCGAGATGGAAAAAGAGAGAGAAAGAGAGCGCGAGATGGAAATCGAGAAAGAAAGATAGCATGCGATTGAGAGAGAGTGAGAGAGAAAGATCGAGTGAGAGTGTGAGATGGGAATACAGGTGGAAAGAGAGCGTGAGATGGAAATCGAGAAAGAAAATAAGCATGCGGTTGAGAGAGAGTGTGAGAGAAAGATCGAGTGAGAGTGTGAGATGAGAATGGAGAGAGAAAGATATCGGGAAATAGAAATCGAGAGAAAGATAGCATGCGATTGAGAGAGAATGATCGAGTGACGGTGTGAGATGGAAATTGAGAGAGAAAGATAGCAGGCGATTGAGAGAGAGTGAGAGAGAAAGATCGAGTGAGAGTGTGAGATTGAAATCGAGAGAGAAAGATAGCATGTGATTGAGAGAGAAAGATCGAGTGAGAGTGTAAAATTGAACTAGGGAGATAAAGAGAGTGCGAAATGGAAATCGAGAGAGAAAAATAGCGTGCGATTGAATGAGAGAGTGAGAGAGAAAACGAAATAGAAAGAGAGAGAGTGAGTGAGAGTGTGTGATGGAAATCGAGAGAGAAAGTGAGCGCATGATGGAAATCGAGAGAGAGAAAAATAGCGTGGGATTGAGAGAGAGATAAGATTTCTTTATGCTACAATATTTACTGGCTTATACACTAATTTACATTAAATGACGGTAATGCTAATTATTCAACGAATTTAAGAAGGTGTAGATAATTAATCAATGAGAATAAATATCAAATGCAATTAGAATAACGATAATATAAAATTGTAATGTAAATTCATAAGTCGGCGGTGTTTCAACAAATAATTGTCGATTCTTTAAGAAGGATATAAAATAATATCCTTCCCATCAACACACGACCGTGAGAAAGAGAGAGAGAGAGTGTGTAAGAGAGGGAGATTGAGAGTGTGTGATCCAGAGAAAGAGAGAATGAGTGTGAAAGAAAGATCGCAAGAGAGAGAGTGAGTGAGAGATAGTGGAAAGAGACTGAGAGTGTGAGATCCAAAGAGAGAAATAGTTTATTCGAGAGAAGCCCTCTCTCTCACTCTGTCTCTCTCTTTCACACCACTCATCAAGCGCTTAACATCCTTCCCTTCTTTAGCTTAGTCGAATAACAGGGCATAGTGTTTAATGCATGTTGTGTACATCAGTTGGGGCTCCTGAGGGAAGATGCTGGATGGGTCACGTGATGACGTGACGTCACGGTGACGCAATGCACGTATCGACCGGGTTGTCGGGGAGTTGGGGGTGCTGGGAGGGGATCTGTTACCCCTTTCTGTCAGCAGATCCGAGGGAAAAGAGGGGTGAAGCCAACAGCGGTGGACTAGACAACAAATTTTGATTATCTTGCACAATCTCTCCTAGGTTCGACAGCCGCACAGCGTCGGAATGACTGCACAAATCCTTTTCCTATCTATACTTTCCCCAATAATTTATCTTCTTCCTTACTGCTTTGACCTACACGCTCTATTCCCATCTATCCTTACCTCTCCTTTTTCTATCTTATTCTCATTCCATCCTTCTCCTCTTCATTACTTTTTTCTATCCTCTTCTCATTCTTTCCTCCCCTTCTTCATTACTTCTATTTTTCTATCCTTGCCTCACTCTATCTTTTTCCTTACAGCTTTGACCTACACGTTCTATTCCTATCTATCCTTTCCTTTTTCTATCTTATTCTCATTCTATCCTTCTCCTCTTCGTTACTTTTCTTTTTCTATCCTCTTCAAATTCTATCCTCCTCTTCTTCATTACTTCTATTTTTCTATCCTTGCCTCACTCTATCTTTTTCCTTACAGCTTTGACCTACACGTTCTATTCCCATCTATCCTTTCCTCTCCTTTTTCTATCTTCTTCTCATTCTATCCTTCTTCTCTTCGTTACTTTTATTTTTCTATCCTCTTCTCATTCTTTCCTCCCCTTCTTCATTACTTCTCTTTTTCTATCCTTCTCCCACTCTATCTTTTTCCTTACTGCTTTGACCTACACGTTCTATTCCCATCTATCCTTTCCCTTCCTTTTTCTATCTTCTTCTCATTCTATCCTTCTCCTCTTCGTTACTTTTCTTTTTCTATCCTCTTCAAATCCTATCCTCCCCTTCTTCATTACTTCTCTTTTTCTATCCTTCCCTAACTCTACCTTTTTCCTTACTGCTTTGACCTACACATTCTATTCCCATCTATCCTTTCCTTTCCTTTTTCTATCTTCTTCTCATTCTATTTTTCTCCTCTTCATTACTTTTTTCTATCCTCTTCTCTTTCTTTCCTCCCCTTCTTCATTACTTTTCTTTTTCTATCCATTTCTCATTCTATCCTCTTCCCTACTGCTGTGACCTAAACGTTCTATTCCCATCTATCCTTTCCTTTCCTTTTTCTATCTTCTTCTCATTCCATCCTTCTCCTCTTCATTACTTTTTTCTATCCTCTTCTCATTCTTTCCTCCCTCACTTCATTACTTTCCTTTTCCTCAGGACTATTTATAGCTGGCTATCATATAGCAAATGAAAACATTAGAGATGTAAGCACGGATAAACCTTGTAATCGAATAGCTGATAAGATTGTTGAAACTTTCAGTCAAGCCTGTTTAATAGTGATAGATAATAGAAAATTGACTCTGTTGATGGAAGAATCACCTCTTATTGTTTCGCATTCATGTGATGGAAAATGGAAACCCATGGAAAAGTGCAGTGTGTTTGTGGACGACTCGTGCCTGGAAGCGAGTGCAGCCTTGTTGGCTCAGCGGCACTCTGAACATTTAGTCGTCTTTGACAACCATCTCGACGACATCTCATTGGACTGGAGAAACGAGCCAACCAATCAGGCGATAGACGACCTGATTGGCACCGACCCAACCCACAAACAGAGTAGCACTAGCCCCAAAATGATCCCAAATTATTGGGTCATGTGTCATGCAAGGACTGCAGAAAATTATCTAATTTTCATTGTGTCATCATTCATCCAATCATTCACAAATTTGAACATGGCCATGCATCCTTGAGACTGTCATCATTCATTCATTCAAAATATTCACACAAGGTCCTATAAAAATGATCCTATCCATTTCTCATTCTATCCTCTTCCTTACTGCTTCGACCCACACGTCCTAATTTCACCACAAACTGATTTTAGAGAGACTTCAATTGAATCGGATTTGGGTCAGCAAATGAATTTGAGAATTTGAGAGAAAACAGTAAAGAAATTGTAGGTAAGGGGAGCAGACCAGAAAATAGCTCCCTAAGCCGTAATGCTAACATGTACCTCTTACTCAGGAATCCTTTGGGGTAGACGTCTAAAATTTTGTACAGTACTACTTAGCACTATTATGAACACTTTAACGAGAGGTAATTTCTAAATCCCATTTTCTATGCCTTCTTGTAATTCAATACTGTGTTTTCGAGCAGTCATTCAGAAAAAAATCATATTTAGTGAAAAAATGGTTGAAAACTGAAAAGCTTGTGCTAAAGTATGTAAAAAGGTCATGTTATTCAGTGTTCAAAATATCAGGTTGATCGGTTGGATAGATCTCTAGTAAAAGTTACATATATGTTAACATATGGAGTTATTTTTTGGTCCTCAAATCAGCAAGAAGTTAGGAAATGAATTTGGAAAATGAAGTTAGCAAAAGCAAATAGAGTATTTATTAAGTCGGAGAATAAATTTAAGAGTTTTTGAAAATTCAATAAATATATTATGGGTATAGTTCAGTCCTCAAATCAGCAAGCAGTTAGCAAATGAATTTGGGAAATGAAGTCAGAAAAAGCATATTAAATATTGTTAGTCGGAAAAAAGTTTAAGAGTTTGTGAGAAATCGTACAGTTGTAGCAATCAGTTGCTGGAAATTACATTCCCCTCAACAATCAAGTGGAAAAGTTTCGCAATAACAGTATTGTGATGAGAGAATCAGCCCAATAAGTTCAAAGTTCTCAGCTTGATTATCATTTCCCCCATTCGATGCTGTTGTTCAACGCTCAAAAGCGAATACAGATAATAAAACAGTTCGCACAAAGTAATTTCCACTAGCTATTAGTTCCCTGTGTGCACAGCAGGTTCCCAAAGCTGCATCTATTTTCATAACTGGTTCCCCGAACAAAGACAAGCTCTCACAAATTCATGTACAGTACAATGCTGTGTACTGTGAAGTGCCACTGAAAATAATAAAGCCATTTTTATTCTCGGGGAAAAAAAATAACACGGAAAATAATGTACTTAATATATATGTGTTCACGATCTTCATCTTCTTCATCCACTCTACTCAGTTCAAGCACATGATGATTCTTGAAAAAATTCTAAACTCGTAGAGAATCACAGCGGTGGGGGAAAATTGTATCTCCATTAGCCAGGAGAAGGGCTGTTAATGAAGGCGTTAATTAAAATTTATTTAATGAGTTTCTACGTTTATGATAATGCAAGGTTTGAAACTCATAATACCCTCTGCCTGAAGCTGCAGGTTTCTATCTAAGCCATGTTAATATCTCCACCACATAATTATCTTCTCGAAGATGACAGAGAATTATTATTTATCACAGAACAACTATTACAGACTACAGGCATCAAGCTCAAAACAGTCTTCACTACCATTTACAATCGAATGAAGTAAAGTAAGTTACTGAGAGAAATAAAAATTGAAGACCAAGACGATACTTTATCAACTTGAAAGAAGTAGAAGGTGTTGTTGAGGAGTGGGGGTACTTTCATAGAGAAACAATAGCGTAAGTAGATATCCCATGGTATAGGGCGTTTAGGTCGCAACTTTTACTCAAGCCTATTACTGTCGATTTTTACTGTTTTGACCGGGTAAGACTGTATAAACGGCACAATATGAGAGACTACCAGCGTCATAAAGCTTCACAGGAAAGAACTACGTGGACTATCAGCTTGAGATGACAGTAAAAGTTGTGAAATAAACGGCCTTTACCATGGGATATCTACTTATGCTATTGTTTCTCTATGGCACTATTTTCATCGTACCATTTTAGAATATAGCCCTTGGTATCTATGCAATCATTAAGGAAAGAACTGGCTTATACACGTACGGGATAAGAAAATTATATTTGACGCATCATCACGTCTATACTACTGGACTGATTAACTTGAAATTTTGCACATAGATTCTTAATTAACCGAGGATGGTTATAGGCCCATTTCCAATTCTTCAAGATTTCATAACGTCAAGTTTTAAAATCTAGGAGCACAGGGTTCCTGATAGTTCATAATAATCTTTTAACTTTGTATAATGCACGGTAGGCCTACATAAGACCCTATTATTTCTATAAATATTCGAGAGAATTTGTGATTTATAATATCGTGAAAGCATATTTCATTTATCATTATTACCAACTCAATAGATTGACCATAGCTAGGGAAATCATGAAGAAATACCAACACAATCATTTCCCACCTCAATACTGGATAAAGAAGAATCTTGGACTGATCCTTTGACCCCAGCTATGATACAATCAATAGGATAATTCAACGCAATCGTCACGCCAATCTGTAATTTCAACTTGATTCATCCTCCTCAAAGCTGTTATGCTGGTATTCTTCACGCCAATTTTTATCTTTTTGGTCTGTACAATTTTTCGGTTCCAATTTTATTCATTTAAATAATAAGACTGAGATATTGTCAAAAACCACAGATTTAATTGATAGTTAGAAAGACCGGTTTCGGTTGTTACACCATTGTCAATCTCTGATAAACTCAGAGATTTAACTGGAGTAACAATGGTGTAACAACCTAAACCGGTTTTTCTAAATATCAATTAAATCTGTGGTTTTGAAAATTTCTAAGTCTTCTTATTTAATATGAATAATTACCACAATATCAACTTCTCAACTACACAAAAAGTCTATTCATTTATTTGTCAAAGTTAGTAAAAATATCAAACTGTAAATAGTCACTACAATACAAATACAAATACAAATACACTAAATATTCCAATCCTATTCAGATTCTTTCCAATCCCAATTCAATTTTATCTAAACCTCTCCAATAATACAAGACAATGATTCAAAATAGGAGTCATCTTGTTTGGAATAAATTCTATTATTTGATTTCGATTCAAATCTCTTCAATAATACAAGACGAAGGCCTTGTTTTATCATTGTCTTGCATTATTGGAGAAGAATCGACATCAATTTTATGACTGACAAGATGACTTTCATTGACAATCATTGTTCCGGTTAAATTTTAACCGGGATTAATTCCATGAGAACCAATCAGAGAAGCCGTCTTTTCAAGAACGCCTTCTCTAATTGGTTCTCGTGAAATTAATCACGGTTGAAATTTAACCAGCTGTTGTGCAACCGGCACAATGATTGTCAATGGGAGTCATCTTGTCAGTCATAAATTTGATATTTGATGTCGATTCTTTTCCAATGATGCAAAACAATGATTCAAAATATGGATGATCTTGTTTGGCATAAATTTGATATTAGATGTTTTCTCAAATCTCATTATAAATTTAATATTGAAAAAAAAGTATGGAAGACCTTCCATGTTTTTCAACGAGCTGTTAGAATCAGATCGATATGAAAGTCACCCTATCCTTCTTCGAGAATTTGACCCGATTCCTTAGCCATCTTTCAAAACGAAGATACCTTTCCATCGCGAACTGTATGAGAAATGATTCGGATTTCCAGAGAGGTCTGAGTTCGTTTCATTCAGAATAAGCTGAACTGCTGAAGGAAACATCCTGCTTTGAACCAGTCGAGTGCAATTGAGCCTTCTCCACTCGCTTTTCCAGAAAATCACTTTCATCCGTTTTCCTTGGATATAAATCGTGTACCCGAACAATCTTTGAATTTTGATTGTCTGGAAACTTTCTTTCTTGTGAAGCCTTTATATTCACTATGTTTACCTTCCAATTTTGTTATCCTTCTCATAAGTATTTGTATACAATCATTACTGAATTCCTTTGAAATATCATCCTTGTTTTTAGTGACTTCTTACCTTGAAGGGTCATTACAAACAACGCAAAATCTCATTTTATCATATTGTTTGGAGTTCGATTCTCCCGAAGCAACAATTATTTATTCTCAATCAATTTGCAGATGGGAAAACTTTTTTAAAATGTATGAATTCTATTTAAAATAACAAAACCATTAGTAAACATTTATTTTCATAACCTGACGATGGTGTGATCACCGAAACTAGTAGTTAGGTTACAATTTGTATTCTTGTTTTCAAATATTTTATTAATTTTAAAGGGTACTGTTATTCCATTTTATGAAAGAAAAGGGAGAATTTTATTCATATCCATGATGAAACTCTTCATTTCTTAACGAATAACAGATCTCCGTTTTTGAAGAAATTAATTAATATCTTGAGGTGATGTCTTCTGAATAAATTGATACAGCTTGTTGTTGCTGTAATAAAAATTGACCGCGATAAACTTTCCATTAATCATCATTCTTTACTAGTATGTAGAGCTAGGTACAGACTTGAGCACCACGAACACCGGCATTTCACTTTCCATCAGCTGATGCAATGCTTATTTCATCTGTGTTTGTACACAAACATTAAGATACAGAATTTCGGGGCACCGAGCTTCGCTCGTTATTTTTATTTATTGATAAACAGAACACAATTCTCTAAAATGATCGTGTTTATATTTCACAGCTTATACGTCATCTTATGAATTTCGGGGATGCGATATTTTGATTTTTCACATACTCACTCGCTCACTCACTTTTTTACTATCCACAGCTGTTTCAGCCAAGGATGAATAATAATTAATAATAATTATTATCCTTCTAATGTCGTTCAGCGAGTTTTCCCAAGGATGAGACCTAGTACAATCAAATCTCTATATCATAAACCTACTATGTTCCAATTTTCGTGAAAATCGTTAGAGCCGTTTTGGAGATACGTTGAACATAAAAAACCAGATATAAAAATAGCCAGATACAAAAATAACCAGATATAAAAATAACCAGATATATAAATACAGTTTCCATCAGTGTCTGCTTGTTTCAGGTTTGAAATTCATGACTTGAGATAAACTTCTCATTGTTTTTCATTTGTGTTAGAGTATGAACATAGTCTGACTGATTTTACTCAGTTTTACAACTTTCTGTTTTTCTAGGTGTGCCTCAGCCACTCATTTTTATCAGTGTCTGCTTGTTTCAGGTGTGAAATTCATGATTCAATTTTGGATCAATCACTCATTTCTATCAGTGTCTGCATGTTTCAGGAGTGAAATTCATGAATTGAGATAAACTTCTCATTGTTTTTCACTTGTGTTAGAGTATGAACATAATCTGACTGATTTTACTCATTTTCACAACTTTCTGGTTTTTCTAGGTGTGCCTTATTCCTTCAGCTTCTGAACGGACGTTCCATCGAACGTGCGTTCGTAAGGACTCGAACAATCCGCGTTTCGACCACAAATTCTCCTTGGAGCTGAATGATGAGGATATGGAACGTCGACTGCTGGTGTCAGCGTGGCATCGAGATAGAACAAAAAGGTGAGTGTCATATTTATCATAATGAATTTTTTAAAATGTATGATAACCTGATGATGGTATGATCACCGAAACTAGTTATTATAATTTGTATATTATTCTATCATTTTATTAATTTCAAAACGTAATATAATTATATTTTATTGACAACTTTATTGAACATTTTATTTTATTATAATTCTATTGACAACCAAGAAGATGGCGGACCTGCCGAAAGATCTTGTTGTTACAGTGAGTGATAATTTCATTTATTGTAAAATACTGACTGCTAGTCGTTTTTTATAATAACAAAAAGTTATCTATTTTATAATTATAATATAGATGTAGATAGTATAGATGTATAATTCATTATATAGATGTACTTATACTCTCATTATATTATACCAGAACCTTTACTATAGCCCTACACCTTCATCCTTCCATCAACAATATTATTTAGCCCTGTAGAACTGAATGAAGTACTTATACATTTACTGTCATAAAGGTTTGTGTTGGCAGAAATGAAACTGACATTAAGTCAGAGTATCCATTCCATATTCTATTGCATGCAATATTTACAGCTTATATATACAACAATTTCAATATCTGGATCACTTGATGAGATGAAATTCAAAATTGAATAGTATTGGTCCATCATTCTTGATAATCATCATACAACATTTCATTACATATATTATTATCAATAATAGTTTGTTATTCATTAGCATTTGAACAATTGCAAGATCATAAATTGTAGTTACCATCATTACATATAATATATGTTCAATTAGTAAGACAAGACTACATCAATCATCAAATTCGGAAAATCATTCACCAGCGATTCAAGACATCTGAATTTCGTATGGGAACTACAACTTAAGCGGAGGCTGGACTAAATACACAGTCAGCACCACGTGAAATTTGTTTGCAGGACTGCATGAGTTGTAAATTTTAGGGTAGGACCACTACGTGATGTAGTAAAGCCCACCACTAACGGACTCCTGAACTCAGTCCTGTTTTTCTCTCTTTCTCTGCTGATTCGTCCATCCTTCTTCATGCTTCATTAACGTTCTTTTCCTTCAACCCTCGTCATTATCACTTTTTCCCCTCCATCTTTCATCATCTTCCAATTACCTTTCCGACCACTCTCTGTTGATCTTTTATATTCATAACTGATTGATACTGTTGAATAAAATTATTAAAGTTTGATTTGATTTTATATTGTCAATTTTTTGTGAATAAATGTTTTACCATAGGCAACAACCTTGTAAGAATTATCAATAAATATCTTATCTTATTAAATGAAAAAGACTAAGAAAATTTAAAAAAACCACAGATTTATTGATACTTAGAAAGACCGGTTTCGGTTATTACACCATTGTCAATCTCTAATAAACTAAAACTGAATACAAGAGCAGCAGAATTTATACTAGTAGGCGAGTACTGCTATTGGTCAAGGGCATATAGTCAATAGTTTTTCCTTTTACATATTTGTTTTATTATCTCTCACTTGTTTTCTTGGTTCTCATTTTGTACTGAAAGTAAATTTTGTTATCATGACGAGTCTGTTGCTTAAGCCGCCATTTTGTGACACCATTGAGTGGGAGGAGACTGTCTAGCTGGGCCAATGGCAGGCGTTCATGCCCTTGACCAATAGCAGTACTCGCCTACTATTTGCGAGCAGTACTCGCAGCCTACTGTTTTCTCAATCTTATAATTATTTGTTGTACAGTGTTTCCGTTTTACTGCGAATTATTGTATTGGAGAGTGTAAGAGAGGGCCGGCTGCGCCCTAACTTCGATCTCCTAGGTTATTAATAAAGGCAGCTAATCAATCAATCAATCAATATCTTCTTCTTCTTCTTCTTCATCATAATAGTTCATCGTCCCTTATTCTTCTTCAAACTCATCATCTCTTTTGCCTTCTTATTTCTCTCTTTATCTGCTTCCATCTTCCACTTCCACTCTCCTACTCACGCCTCCCTCCTTATACCTAATTTCTTCTCTCTCCTCTCTTTTTCTCCCTCCTTCACACTCCTCCCACATCCACCCTCCTTTTCTATCACTCCAACCCTCTCATCATCCCTCCATCTCCCTCCCACCAACCACCCTTCATATACCCAACATCATGAGAGATTGGAAGCTGTGAAGCTATGGATGTTCTGAACCAGTGGATGTTGTGAAGCTGTATCAGGGAGCCAGGCATCTCACCCTAATTCCACCTACCCTGTCACCATCCCCCTATCATCCTACACAAACCACCCACCCAACCAATTCTGACAGCTTCCCACGAATCTCTCCCCAGCAAAGTCACCCCGTCTAATCGATCGCGGAGGACGCAAGCTTTCTGCGCATGCGTGAGCCGGGTCCCGGTCTCAGTTCGGGTTGGCGCATCACGAGATGGTCCCCAGATGGTATTTGTGATGCACTGAACCAGGGTTCATCTCGTCGTGGGCTACTTGTATCTCACGCGGTCCCCGGACTCATTTCAGTGCATACTTGCGAGACTCCAGTCTTGGATCCCCGACGTTTCCCAGGACCCGGTTTAGGTGCGTCGGTTAGTAAAGCGTCGCGTCTGCCATTAGTGAAAAGCGTTCCAAACAAGGAAATTGATCTCAATTCATCAGGACGGGAATAGTGATAGTGCAACGAGAGCAAGTGATAATTTGCAATGGTTGGTACTTTTATCAAGTTATTTCTTTTATACTCCTTCAGATTTTCCAGGATCTAATCCAGTTTCTCTCAAGCCCTCATCAATATTCATACAAATGGTAAGCATTGCACGACGTCTGGAGAATGGTTATTGCGTTACTCGTTAAGAAAAATGTCTTTTGCAATGGTGGTGTTCCTCGGGAAACTTATTGAATACCAAGGGTATTCTTCGAGATTCTTCATGATCTAATCTAGTTCTTTTCAAGCCCTCATCAATATTCATGCAAATGGTAAGCATTTCACGACGTCTGGAAAATTGTTATTGCGTTACTCGTTATGGAAAATGATTTTTGCAAAGGTGGTATTCCGTGGGAAACTTATTGAAAACCAAGGGTATTATTTGAGGTTCTTCATGATCTAATCTAGTTCTTCTTAAGCCCTCATCAATATTCATGCAAATGGTAAGCATTTCACGACGTCTGGAAAATTGTTATTGCGTTACTCGTTATGGAAAATGATTTTTGCAAAGGTGGTATTCCGTGGGAAACTTATTGAAAACCAAGGGTATTATTTGAGGTTCTTCAGGATCTAATCTAGTTCTTTTCAAGCCCTTATCAATATTCATGCAAATGGTAAGCATTTCACGACGTCTGGAAAATTGTTATTGCGTTACTCGTTATGGAAAATGATTTTTGCAAAGGTGGTATTCCGTGGGAAACTTATTGAAAACCAAGGGTATTATTTGAGGTTCTTCAGGATCTAATCTAGTTGTTCTTAAGCCCTCATCAATATTCATGCAAATGGTAAGCATTCCACGACGTCTGGAGAATGGTTATTGCGTTATTCGTTAAGAAAAATGTTTTTTGCAATGGTGGTATTCCTCGGGAAACTTATTGAATACCAAGGGTATTCTTCAAGATTCTTCATGATCTAATCTAGCTCTTCTGAAACCCTAATTAATAATTATTTATGAGTTTGAAAGCCCAAGCATGCCACGACAACTACTAAAGAATGATAGTTTTTCGCGATGGTTGGTAGTTCCATCACATTCTTTTGATACTCCTTTTGATTTTCCAGGTTCTAATTTAGTTTTTCTTTCAAGCCCTCATCTATATTCATGCAAATAGTAAGCATTCCACGACGTCTGGAGAATGGTTATTGCGTTACTCGTTATGAAAAATGTTTTTTGCAAAGGTGGTATTCCTCGGGAAACTTATTGAATACCAAGGGTATTCTTTGAGATTCTTCATGATCTAATCTAGCTTTTCGGAAACCCTCATTAATATCTATTCGTTTGATAGCCCAAGCATGCCACGACTACTTCTAAAGAATGATAGTTTTTCGCGATGGTTGGTGGTTCACATTTTTCTGATACTACTTGAGATTTTCCAGGATCTAATTTAGTTTTTCTTTCAATCCCTCATCAATATTCATGCGGTTGATGAAGGCATTCGACGACGTCTAGAAAATGATAGTTTTTCGCAAAGGTTGACAGTTTTTCCACATTTCTCTCATACCCTTTGAGATTTTTCAGGATTGAATCTAGTTCTTCTTAAGCCCTTATCAATATTTCTAATTTCTTCTCAAGCCCCTAATATTCATGCGGTTTGTATTAGCAATAAATGACGTCTGAAGAGTGCTAGTTTTTTGCAGTGACTGATAGCTTTATCAGATTTCTCTCATACTTTTTGAGATTTCTAAGGACTTAATCTAACTTTTCTCTCAAGCCCTCATCAATATTCATGGTTGGTAAGCTTTCCATGACATCTGAAAAATGATAGTTTTTCGCAAAGGTTGACAGTTCTTCTTAAGAAACTGTTCTTCTTAAATCTAGTTCTTCTTAAGCCCTTATCAATATTTCTAATTTCTTCTCAAGCCCCTAATATTCATGCGGTTTGTATTAGCAATAAATGACGTCTGAAGAGTGCTAGTTTTTTGCAGTGACTGATAGTTTTATCACATTTCTCTCATACTCTTTGAGATTTTTCAGGATACAATCTAGTTTTTCTCAAGCCCTTATCAATCAATATTCATGCGGTTTGTATAAGCATTCAACGACGTCTGAAGAGTGCTAGTTTTTTGCAGTGTCTGATAGTTTTATCACATTTCAGTCATACTCACTAACATTTTCCAGGATCTAATCTAGTTTTTATTTCAAGCCTTCATCAATATTGTTGGTTGGTAAGCTTTCCACGATGTATGGAGAATGCTAGTTTTTCGCAATGGTCGATAGTTTTATCACATTTTTCTCATACTCTTTCAGATTTTTCAGGATTCAATCTAGTTCTTCAATAGCCTTAATAAATATTCTTGCTTACATCAATACAGATATTACGACGTGTGCAGAATACTTCACCTATGAAATTGTCTCAATACACCTCATAATAATTATGATAAATTGATGAATTATTCATCAATTTTATGATATTTCAGGTTTTCTAGAATCAAGGAAGTATAGAGAGAAGGCAGATTCAGTTAGGTCTAGCGATCTGAAGGTGAAGTGTTTATTAAATTATTATAAATTCAATTATAGATTAAAAATTTGAAATTCAGTTTCGGATTGAATCATGAAAAGAAGTGTGCATGCAACCTCTGAATTAATAGAATCGAAAGGTACTAGGTCTATCAAAAGTAAACTTATTTATCATCATCTTAAAAACTTGAAAATAGTGTAAGCAAATTTCTTGCTTATCAGATTGAGAAACCTTTCATCATGATTTCAGAACCTTGATTGGAAAATTCCATCAATAGAATTATATTTTCTATTCCCAATTGGGGTTCGACAAATGAAGTTTGTCATGAGCAGATGCTTCTCTTTGTATTGATATTCCATGTCTGAATAGATTAGGAGATTTCACGAATGACGTTTGTCGTAAGCAGAATCATCTCTTTGTATTGATATTTCTCACCATATCTGAATAGAATTGGAGACTCTTAGCAAAGATTAAGGAAAAAATTGGCTTGAAGAATAAGTTACCTTATTTTTCCTGTCCCTATCATTTTAATGATATACTAATTGTATGAATCAATAAAGAATAAACTCAAGTCAATCATAGACACAGCTTGAGTCCTTGCTACCACCATGATTAGGCTACGCAATTCCTCATTTCATCATATTCAGAATTCGATTTCTCCAAAGCAACAAATTATCACTAATCCATTTCAAGAGATAGATAAACTCTTCCATTCAATTCCGCTACGTCAGCAAATGAAAAAGTCGTCCTATTTCCGAGAACGTTTCAAATAAAAACACTAAAGTCTGCACTTGACTTTCGAATAAAAATCCCTCTATATCCATTTCGAAATATGTTCACAAGCCTGGTTCGTAGTAATATGTATTAGTTTAAAGAGAATGAAGCAAACTCAACTTGACATTGAGTTGAGCGGGGGAAGCCATACTTGGTGAGCCACATCACGTGTGCGTTCAACGTGGAAGCTCTCGGTTGATTACAGGTGGTTGTCTAGGAAGCCTCATAGGAATTTCACAAGGTGCAATAACTAGGTTTTGGGAATAGCTCTATTTATTGCAGTTAGATCAATTCAATAATAAAGTGAATTATTATTAGCCCTGTAGCTCGTTCTCAAGAATGGATTCAACCGTAATTGATTTCTTGGATACGGGAATAACTCAGTTTATTGTAATATTGGATTGTTGCAATAATAAGATTGATGCATGATTGTTTTCTTGGATACGGGAATAATTCAATTTATTTCAATGGGATTGATGCAATAATAAGGGGAATAATCAGCTTTCTAGCTCACTCTCTAGAATATATCTAACCACATAATTGTTTTCTTGGGATCCGAATTGTTTTTCTAGTTCGATTTGTTGCAATTAGATTGATGCAAATAGAACTGAGACAGACGTATTGCCAGACTTTCAGCTCACTCTCAATAATAGCATAGAGAAACGATAGCATATTAAGTAGATATCCCATGGTATAGGGCGTTTATGTCGCAAATTTTACTGTTATCCCAAGCCGATAGTTCACGTAGTTCTTTCCTATGCAGCTGTGTGACGCTGGTAGTCTCTCAAATTGTGCCGTTCATACACTATCACTTCAACAAAACAGTGAAAATTGACAATAATTGGCTTGTTGTCTCCATGAATAAAATAAATAAATAATTGACAGTAATCGGCTTGAGATAACAGTAAAAGTTGCGAACAACAAAACAGTGAAAATTGACAATAATCGACAGTAATCGGCTTGAGATAACAGTAAAACTTACGCTATTGTTTCTCTATGATAATAGAGACTGCCCCATTTTATTATTTCAATTTTTTCCTCTTAATTATTCAGTACACTTTACTTTCATAACATTTGATGGTGCTGTTCAAATTCTCAAGCTTTCAACTGCTTTCCTCTAGCTTCAAAAGTTTGAAGTAACTGGAAATAGCATGAAACTCTTTTGAAACACTCTATGGTTTTTCCCATGAATTGTAACTTCTTGAATTAAATGGTAGTTTAATATGGAAATGTGCTCATGGTTATCATAATGAGCCATCTTTATCGTGTATAAATAGGAGGCAGAATAGCCTGGAACAAAAATAGTCTTTGGACAGGTTTTAGAGAGTTTTGAGTAGGTTTTACAGGAAGTTCAACTCAATTAACCCTTTTATTTGATTCGATCATTCAAAGAACGTACTGTTTCCTCGATGATAACCTATATAAACTGCTATCCTAACTTTGATAACTATATTAATTATCCACCAAATCTTGAGCTAACCTTTAAATTTTTTTCAGTGAAACATACCATAGAGTAAAGCCGCGTTTACACCAAAGTTATTAACAAAATGTTGATAACTTAATGCATAATACCGGGGACCGAGCTTCGCTCTGGAGTACAAAATCATAAAAAATTTATTACGAAAGAAGAAATCATAATAACATTAATAGTTTATACAGAAAATGTTCTATCTAATCACAGTAAATTGAGATTAATTCCCAGAGGAATGCAAAAATTCCCCTCACAAAAGCCCGGTTGCACAAAAGCCGGTAAAATTTTAATCCTGATTAATTTCACGTGAACCGAATCAGAGAAGACCATTCCAAAAAAGATGGATCTACTGGAGTTAATCAGGATTGAAAATAACCCGGCTTTTTTGCAACCGGCACTAAGTACCTGATTGAATGATTACAAAAGTTCAACAGCTGAGTCATAATTTTGACACAGTCCCACACACATGAACTCGCTCACTCACTTCCATCA
The DNA here is from genome assembly GCF_014356525.2 of Nilaparvata lugens. Lineage (NCBI taxonomy): Eukaryota > Metazoa > Arthropoda > Insecta > Hemiptera > Delphacidae > Nilaparvata > Nilaparvata lugens. The sequence goes on along the minus strand of NC_052510.1, from coordinate 59,519,265 downwards.
TCAACAGACGACCAAATAATTATTATCAGCTGCTTATCCAAGGATGAAAAATAACTATCCTTTTAATGTCCTTCAGCGAGTTTTCCCAGGGATGAGACCTAGTGTAATCGATTTTTTTATTATAAAATTACTATGTTCTGAATTTGGTGAGAATCGTTAGAACGGTTTTCGAGATCCGATGAAATACAAACATTTAAACATCGAAACATATAAACAGAAATTGCTCGTTTTATAGTATAGGATAGATTCTTTTAGATTGAACGGAACGTGACATGTTCATTATGTGTATGATAAGTTATGATCAATCTAATTGGATCTATAAGGATTAAGTTATTAACATTTTGTTAATAACTTTGGTGTAAACGCAACTTAAGATATTTAATCTTTATAAATTGTCCAGTTTTTCCTCTGATCATACTTTGTGAAATTTTAATATTGTAAACTCACCGACTCTCTCAAAGCAACACTGAACAATTCAAATGATACAAAGCTGAAAGCTGTGAGGAAAATTATTGTCTCGTCGTCATTTATGTGATTAAATCTAAAGCGGCTTTTAGTGGGAGCACTTCGCTTATCTACTCCTATGTCTCTCTCTCTCACCCTTCACGTTTGGCTCTTTTCACCAGCTTTGGACAACAGTAGTCAAAGTTAAATGTAGCGTGACTCTCTCTGTGGATGAGCCGCACGCTAAAGGTCATCCACCCCCTTCCAACCCTCAAAAACATCGCGGTATTTCCGTTGACAGCTTGTCCTTCGTTTCCTCTGCTCTTTGATAACAAATTCTTGAACCACCTCTACCTTTTGTGATAATCTCTGATAGAAAAGTCGTGAATCACCTTTTCCATTTGTGATAGTCTCTGATAACAAATTCATGAACCACAACTTCTTTCTGTGACAATCTTTGATAACTCGTGAACCACCTTTTCCATTTGTATAAAAATCTCTGATAACAAATTCATGAACCACCTTTTCCATTTGTGACAATCTCTTATAACAAATTCATTAACCACCTCTTCTTCCTGTGACAATCTTTGATAACTCGTGAACCACCTTTTCCATTTGTATAAAAATATCTGATAACAAATTCATGAACCACCTTTTCCAATTGTGGCAGTCTTTGATAGCAAAGTCGTAAGCCACCTTTGTTTTTCTGACATTCGGCAATTCGTGGTGGCTGACCTACAACAGATAACACGGCATAATAAAACTGAATCGATTTGACTCATTCTGTGACAATCTTTGATAGAAAATTCGTAAACCACCTCTCCCATTTGAGACAATCTCTGATAACAAATTCGTGAACCACCTTTTCCATTTGTGACAATCATTGATAGAAAATTCGTAGGTCACCTTTTCCTTTTGTGACAATATTTGATAACAAATTCGTGAACCACCTTTTCCATTTGTGACAATATTTATTAGTAAATTTGTAAGTCACCTCTTCCGTTTGTGACAATCTCTGATAGAAAGTTCGTAAGCCACCTTTTCCTTACCGGAAATTTGGCAATTTGTGGTGGCTGACCTATAACAGATGACACGGCATAATAAAACTGAATTGATCCGACTCATTCACTACACATCGAATTTCAAGATTTCACAAAGGTTTTTTCAAGAAATCTTTCATCAGACCCAACAAAGCTCACCGATATCTTCGAAGAACTACTAGGAAAACCTTGTACATTTCATTGTTTTTCTTCTATTGTACTGCACAGAATATTCATTGGAAATTCATCAGATCTCTAATACTATTTCCCATTTAAAAGGTGTATTGAATCAATTGAGCCAAACCGCTACCAAAACCGCTTTTAACACTGCTTTACTCACTCAAATGCTAGATTGAATTAATTAAATTCTTCTATCAAATATGAGGTTGTAGAAGTATTCCATAATGATATCCTAACACAATGAAGAATTATAGAAGTTTAGTATAGTATAGGAGTCTAGTATGGAGCTCTAGTATAGAACTCAAGTATAAAAGTTTTCTGTGATTTAGGTTCCAACCGAACTCGTGACTTCTACTCACTGTCAAATTATTGGAGATGTTTGTGGAACGCAACAAGGAAAATATCAAATAAGAGAAGTGATTCTCCGAACATTTCAGGGTTTCTTTCACGCCACATTCCAATCTTGTGCTTGATAATAGGTTGAATACTGTGTTTGGAATCAGGATGAATCATTATATAAAGATAGGAGGGTCTTGTTCTGAATGAATGGATGAAAAGTATCAATTTGACAGAAAGTGACAGCTATTACAGTTGTGACAATTTTGGTGAATATATTGTAATAACAGATTTGATGCACTATTGATTAGCCTGTCCTACACACAAAGAAATTCCAATCCGCAGGTATGTGTGAGATTTTCATTCATGGTAAAATACAATTGTTATTGATCATCAATTCTTCATCCAGTTGCCGTATGAATTCTTCATTAAGCTCTTCGAAACCTCAAAAAACTAGTAGTTCTGTGAACAGTAGAACTCGCGCAGTTATAAACCACAGTCTCCTCTAATAGGCCTACTGTCCATCAGAATAAATTCTGTCGTGTCGGCGAGATATCGGCGTATAAACGACTATGCTACTATCATCAAAAGCTCACTGAGTTGAAAGCAGAGAAAAGTCGGGAGAAAATACTATGCTAATTCAAGTTATCAATTGCATGCCTCACTGCATGCAATTAATAGTCCACACAACAGTTGTTTTTTCACTAATTTACATTGAGATATTGAATTGTATGCGTCATTGCATGCAATTTATAATCCACTCGACAGCTGCTTGCTGTTTTATGATGAATAATTCTACAGTCTGATTTTTTTTAATATTGGCGTATGAAAGGAGGCTCCTTTTCCTTTTATATTATCCTTTGAATGCAAAATTTCCAATAACCTTGTATATACGTCGACGCGAAATTGAAAAAGGAACATACCTGTCAAATTTCATGAAAATCATAATGCTGCGTTTCGTCGTAAATGCGGAACATATAAACATAAAGAGAAATGCAAAACCGTCGACAAGAATCATAGACCTCACTTCGTTCGGTCAATGATATGAAACACAATGGCGCGGTTGCATAATAACCTGTTGAATTTCAAACATGATTGAATGCCACAAGAACCAATCAGATTAGTTTAGAAAACTAATCAGAGAAGTTTAGAGAACCATCAGAGTAGTTCAGAGAACCAATCAGTAAAAAGTTTAGAGTTTTAAATTTTGTGTGGAATAGTTATTGTTTATCAATTTATCACCCATTTTCCAGTATGAATTTTACAATTTAGGTTGTGGATAGAAACACAGTATTAAATTCCCCCATGATTATTTAGTTCTTTCATGAAGTTTTTTCAACTCCAAAAAAATATTAAACTAGTGAAGCATTTTATTAGCCAAAATGCATGCTTAGAAACAGCAACTTAACCACACTGCTCTATGTACATCAACTCACTTTGTGAACAGGAACTTGGTATTAAATTCAGTGGTTTCGGACAGGCTTAAGATATTGGATGAGTTTGGGTAGTACCTACAAAGACCGTTTGGCACGGAAGGTATTTGAAGCTAGCCCTCCAACAACAGCTTACAAAGGGCTTATCTGACAAGATTATCACCTCATTTGCATGCTACTCAAAGCGTCTTCGGAAATATTTATCACTACCTTCTGGAAAACCATTTCATGGTTATGAGATATTATTGTTCATACAAGTCTGTTGTTAATCGTGAATATGATCAATAATTTTGATGTTCATCATTCTCTACTGAAGAACCATTTTATGGTTATGGGATACCATTGTTCATACCACTATGTTGTTAATCGTGAATATAATCAACAATTTTTTGAAACTTTTATTTGTAAAAATTTGGGAGAAGACAGTTTTGGGCTTTGGGCCTGTTGTCTTCTCCCAATCATATTATATATTTTAATTATGATTTGTGATTGTCAATGGAATAAATGAATAAATTTTGATGATCATCATTCCCCATTGATGAACCATTCCATGCTTATGGGTATATTTGCTCATATAACGATGACGTAAATAGTAGATATAATCAATAGCATTGATGTTGGAGAAGAAGACACCTCATTAAATTTATCTTCATCATCTATTCCTCTATCCATTCGCAATAGCGAAAATGAATGTAATGAGGGAATAGGACAAAACTGAATATAAGAACTCCTATTCCCTCATTACATTCATTTTTACTAGTACTTCTGTGAACAGTAGACCTCACGCACTTTTCTCATCCACAAGTACCTGATGTCACGTGCTCTAGTTGATTCAGTTGAATCACAATTCACAGTTGAATCATAATTTACTCTTAAAAACTGTTATTTGTTTTCTCCAAAATCAAAAACTCACTTACGTTAATAAACTCAGTTCACGTTTGAAATTGTATCCCATATGATGATTTATCCAGTTTCGTGATAATCTTTTCATCTGATAAAAATATTTCTCAACTATTTAAATTTTTTTTCCAATCAAGAATATTATAATTTCTTCAGCATTATTCACATTATATTCTCAATCACCTATTAAATTTTTTTTTTTCAAATGTGAGAATATTGATTATAACCCTACCTTATATAAATAGACACGGTCAGACATCTGTGTAATGCATGGAATGAATAATCCACTTGTCAGCTGATTGATTATGAATAATTCTATAGTCTGATTAATTCTATCTTCAAAGTAGACGATATATAAATAGTGATATCAGAGTATGGAGGAATTCCTTTTCTTTTCATATTATCCTTAAAATGCAAAATTTCATAAAACCTTGTGTATACATCGACGCGCAGTTGAAAAAGGAATATTCCTGCCAAATCTCATCGAATTCTATCAACGCGTTTGGCCGTAATCGCGTTACATACAGACAAAAGCAAATCGAGTTGAAACATAGACCTCAATATGTTCAGTCAATTATCTATTCCTTAATTCTCTGTGCTCAGTGGGAATATTCAAATAATAAATCATTGGGATTTTATTCTCGTTGTACTGGCTGCACACTGACTCTGGTACTGATAATGTGGGAATCCGTCTCAAAGTTTGACAACAGATAATTGAGTCAGCCCCATGAGCCAATCATTTTCAGGTTATCGTTGAAGCTCAGGTTACCACTCTAATATAATGTACAACCACACATATGATATCATTGAAACTACACGAATACAAGATGATTTCTGAGTTGGTTACCCAACTCGCAATATCTATCTGTAGCTATACAAATCTACAGCTGGTAGCTATATAGGTAACCGTATCAATATATCTTTTGTGAGTAAAATAGGTTAGATTTTCTTAGTTCATTGTTATAAATTTGGGTAACGATCAAAGATAATTACTATTTACATAAAAAATACAATACTCACATTAATTCCTGATCCATCGAGCCACTAGATACCGGAAATATTCTTTAGAACTGCAAAATTCACGAGAGCGCACGACATAGAGGTCAGTTCCACTTGAAATTCGCGACGCGACTGATTCAAAACAAAGGCAGAGGTAATTGACAAAGTTTGACAAGTTATGACAGGCGACTTGCTGACCTGCCGGCCGGCACACAGTTCATGGCTGCCGCGAGACGTTCACCGGTTGCCATGGTAACGGCGCTTGGCGGCAAATTTGAAAATTTCAAAATTACTGTCGACTGAGTTTCGGTAGACAGTTAGAATTGTTGAGCGTTGTTGAATGAATATTTGAATTCCGAAGAAGAAGAAGTAGAAGAAGAAGAAGTAGAAGAAGTAGAAGAAGTAGAAGAAGAAGAAGAAGAAGAAGAAGAAGAGAAGAAGAAGAAGGAGAAGAAGAAGAAGAAGAAGAAGAAGAAGAATGAAAAAGAGAAAATGATAAATGAAAAAGAAGAAGAAGAAGAAGAAGAAGAAGAAGAAGAAGAAGAAGAAGAAGAAGAAGAGAAGAAGAAGAAAAGTGATAAGTGAAAAAAGAAGTTATAATGAAGCCAGCTGATGATATTAAATGGGCTGCACAGCTGTTTAATTATTAACTCTCGCCTAGCCGCAGCGCATGCACAGTAGCCTAATTTGTCATTTTTTGAAAGCTTGGTTGTAATTATTCATAGCCTCAATATCTCAACAATGCGGAATTCATATAATTATATAAGATTAGATCGAATAATTGAATTAAATTATCTTAAGCATTGGTTTGACATAAATATATTATCATATTAATATATAATTATACTCTTATAATATTATTTTCTATGAAATTCATCAAAATACTTCAATATTTAATACTTTAATACTTCAAGATTATTTGAAGAAAAAAGGTTTATTATATTGGAGTCCAAGGACCTACTCCAACATTCTTTCACCTCTCACCTTTAAACTTCAGGATTCATCATTTCAGAGTCAATCTATATATAAGACAGTTGTTATTCGACAGTACATACTGGTAATTGTCAAGCAAATACTAAATTTTCAAGGATAATTCTATTTATGATTTTTTCCTTTCAAATTTTCCATTATCATGCCTATTAACTCACGAGCGGAGCTCGGTCTCCCGATATTAAATTATTATGACAAGATAATCCTATACTATTCTACGTATGATTTCGTATGAGACACTCAAGCATTGTGTTGATAGGTCTTGAAAGAACGTCAAAATGAACGACAACTGTTCGTCTCTATTTTGAACAGTTTTTTTTCTGCTCAACTTTCTGCCGATGCGTGAACACTCCTATAAGAACCAATGTTAATTTAAAGTTAATTCTGTCGTCTGCTCGTTACGAAAACACCCCTTAAGTGATTAAAAATGAGTTCGTATGACGTATCCTCACAGAGCATTCAAAACTACAATAATATTATTATTATAAGCAAACTAAAACTGTAACAAACTTCAACAATTATTATGGTGAGATAATCCTATACTATTTCACATTACTATTAATGATTTAATGTTAATTTTACAAAACCAGTGACCTTGCTACCTGTCATCATACATACACACAGCTTACAAGTTTCTATAAAATTATTCTCTATTTACAACTATAACTGAACAGTAACTGTACAATATTCATAGTTGCTCACAAAGTTTCAAGCACTATTATTTAAAATACTATTCGTATTCACTCTACACAATTATTTGACAATAAACTGTAGCATAATTGAACATTCTTAGGCTCAACTCACACATACGCGACTCAGGTCGAGAAGAGACTCAACCATAGTCGAGAGAATGTGTTTCCAAATGGTGACACTCAGACCAGTCGACTCGAGACTCAGCGACTGTCACCATTTGAAAACACATGCTCTCGACTAGGTGACACGCAGACCAGTCGACTAGAGCCTCCGAGACTGTCACCATTTGAAAACACATGCTCTCGAATAGGTGACACGCAGACCAGTCGACTAGAGCCTCCGAGACTGTCACCATTTGAAAACACATGCTCTCGACTAGGTGACACGCAGACCAGTCGACTAGAGCCTCCGAGACTGTCACCATTTGAAAACACATGCTCTCGACTAGGTGACACGCAGACCAGTCGACTAGACTAAAGCCTCCGAGACTGTCACCATTTGAAAACACATGCTCTCGACTAGGTGACACGCAGACCAGTCGACTAGAGCCTCCGAGACTGTCACCATTTGAAAACACATGCTCTCGACTAGGTGACACGCAGACCAGTCGACTAGAGCCTCCGAGACTGTCACCATTTGAAAACACATGCTCTCGACTAGGTGACACGCAGACCAGTCGACTAGAGCCTCCGAGACTGTCACCATTTGAAAACACATGCTCTCGACTAGGTGACACGCAGACCAGTCGACTAGAGCCTCCGAGACTGTCACCATTTGAAAACACATGCTCTCGACACATGCTCTCTACTAGGTCGAGTCTCTTCTCGACCTGAGTCGCGTAAGTGTGATTTGAGCCTTAGAGTGTCTTCAAGTAACGTTCCAATGTAGCAACAATTACTCACTGTTCCCGGAAGGGTGAGCCACATGTTTTTACTGTAATTGAGGGGTTCCCCCATTGTCTATGCTCTTGTCTTTTCCCCATCTATATTGCCTCTAAAATGCGCAATCAATCTATTGTATTCGGAAATCCCCCTCTAATGATATAGTTTTACAATCGGAAACAATGAAGACGGCGTTGAAAAGAAGAGAAACAGAAAAAGACCAGGGAGAGTTTCCTGCCTATTTTTATGATTGTTAGTGCTGTTTGCACAGTGTCAGTTGTTAATGTTGTGCAAAGGCTAGAAATGAACATTCTACTGTAATAAACTCAACAAAAAGGTATGTTTGGTCATTTTTAGTAAATTGGATAACTTTCTCGAAAATTGATATTTTTAGAAAATTTTTGTTCTACTAGATCAACAATACCATAAAGAATCAATCCTCTGAATCTCATGGATTTATCTCTTACCGAATTTGAAATGTTCTGTCCCAAAAATTTAAACTTTAGACGCTCATATCTCAGAAAGTAATGATTGGAAAAAATGTTTTCCTGAGAAAACTTTTTTATTTTGATAGTTTGATAATAGTTTTATCGAAAAACTTTGAAAAATGTCACCAGTAGAAAGGTTATTTTCAGCTTTTGCACAGACTCAAGGAATTCCATTTTAAACTGGAGTTTATCCTTATTAAGTATAGTTTGAGTTTGAGCTGCCAGTTCAATTTAATCAATTCAGTTTGAGCTTCTTAAACAGGCCTTAGTGCCGTTTGCACAATGAGAGTTTCAACTGAATTGAATCAGTTGGGGGTTTAATCTCAAACTGAACCACAGTAGGCTATAACAAACAGTGATGACATGGATTTGATTATTGAATTTGAAATAAAATTTTGTTTATTCTTTTATTGATTCAATGATACAAAATTATTATTATATTATATAATATTTATATAATATAGCGATGTGAAGAATATCTCAACATCACATATTATATTATATTATATAATATAATATATACCATTTTTTAAATAATAATTATTTGAACTGGCACTGTGCAAGTGACACTGCTTAGAAAGAGGAAAGGTATCCAATTTTCCTGTGGATTGCTTCAAGATTATTTGAATTTAATCAAATAGATGAGAAATGGAATTTCTACTTAGATTCAAATAAATTATGGAAGCATTATCCATGAGATTTGAATTATATTGGATCAGTGTCAAAATTTAATTATTCAAACAGTATTCGGTATTGTTGTGAAGTTTCGCATATAAATTATCAATTTACCAAGGTTGATCAAAGGTCTATTTTCAATTCTTTAAAATTTCATTACGTCAAGCTTCCAGTTTGTCAAGTTTTAAATTGGACCATTGCGGAGCACGGGTTACCTGCCAGTCATAAATAAAGTATGTCTCCATTGAGCACACTGCTAGATCCAATCATGAATATATGTTTTGAAGTTGAATGAAAAAGACTAAGAAATTGTCAAAAATTGGTTTTTGACAGTTTCTTAGTCATTTTCATTCAATATGAATAATTACCACAATATCGACTTCTCAACTACACAAAAAGTATATGTTTTGAAGTGTTTTAAAACTGCTCACAATCCATGCACGCTACCAAGACGCGACGATCATGATAATTCGACCTTTTACAGCTTGTTTTTAGAAGCTAAGGAACTGCCTACTAGGCGTAAGTCACAGCCTACCATCCAGGCATGCAACATTAGCAATCAGAACAATCGTCAGAAGCAAATCAAGCCCAAGTTCACGCGCTAAGGACAAATAGGACTTAATTCTTGCTTCAGGGATTGGTGGATTTTCAAACCCCAGTCAATCCTCACGACACGCAATGTGTAGTTAAACTTGTTCCAATGCAAATTTCCAACTGCCTGTTGAGAGAGCTGTTGTGAAAAACGAGTTGGAAGTAATATCATATACAAATCGAAATGAATATGGAAATTCTCAATAGAAAAATTGTATAGAGAATGTTTGATATGGTGTTCAAAATATCCCTATCAAAACCCTACCATTGATCACACAAAAAAGTGAGAAAATGTGCGCCTTGCTCCAAACTGGGATGAGTTTTAATTTCAATTAAAAGAGCTAATGAGCATTAAATTAACATCTTCACAAACTGAGCTCACATTACCTCAATATTTATTAGATTGTATGCTTGCTCTCATGGAGTTAATATGAGTGGTGTTTTATACTTGATTACTACAGTTTTTATTATGGTGTTATGTACTGTACGTGGTGTTTAGCTGAATCCATCTGGAATATTTATGAAATATTGTTCATAGAACTGCTTTTGCTTCTGGCATGTAGTGTGGAAATGACAGGAAACTGGGAACCAATTTTTAAAATTTGCAATCAATTCAATGATGAAACCTATCAATTCAGTAATATTTTGTTCCCCTCTTTTTCAGGAGAAGCGAGTTCTTGGGATGTATGACATTTGCTGTTAAGAATGCAGTTAAAAAGGTGAGTCTATTCCATGCACATACTAAAAAATGATCATATTTAACTCCTTATTATCAATAAGTATTATATCCTCAATTATATTACTCAATCACAATGATTATAATACTTCATTATAGTATTGTAGAGTTGTATCATTTCGTTGACACCAAACAGAAACTCAAAAGTATCAAGCTTCTAGTAGCAGATATTCATAATACTGATTGAATTCTAAATTAAAAAAACCGCAAATAGAGAGATTAAAAAAAGACTCTTTCTAACTCTAGAATGAATATATTTATTCTAGGCATAATCCTATAAATCGAGCAATATTTCTGTTTATATGTTTAGATGTTCATATTTCACCGGATCTCGGAAACTACTGTAACGATTCTCACAAAATTTGAAACATAGTAGGTTTATGATATAAAAATTCGATTGCACTAGGTCTCATCCCTGGGAAAACTCGCTGAACGACATTTAAAGGATAATTCATCCTTGGAAAAACAGTTGAGACTTTTGTCGTCTGTGGATAATAAAAAAAGTGCGTCTGTGGAAAATCAAAATATCTCATCCACGAAATTCATAAGCTGACGTATAGCCAGCTGTAAAATATAAACACGATCATTTTGAAGAATTGTATTCTGTTTATCAATGAATGAAAATAACGAGCGAAGCTCGGTGCCCCGATATTTATTAAATTTATGATATAATCTAATCAATTATATTCAGGAAAAATCACTTGCACTAGATCATAAATCCAGACATAAATCACTCGTTGAAAAAGTAGGGCATGTATTCAGTAGGTCCTTGAAGCCCATCAACTTAAGCTCAATTAAGGAGACTCTCATTATTAATCAAAAGCTGGTTAATTTTAAAAACGAATGGTTAGATAAAAGCGAATACGTGCTCACATGTCTGACGCTAAATTGGACCAGCTATTTTATTCATACGAGTGGAGAGATATTCCGTTAATGAAGCCTGTCGGGAAGATGCAGGCTTGAATTTTCAAGAGACCAAATAAAAAAGTTCAGATTCTCTCAAGTGAGAAAATAAAAGATAAGGGAAGAACGATGAAGGGCAAAGGAGGAGAGGAGATGGAGAGACGGGGGAAAAAGGTGAAGAAGGGAAACAGAGATAACAAGAAAACAAGGGGGAGGTTGGGGACGAAAATTGAGTGCTCCAGAAGAGTTTTCCCTCAACGTTTTTCGAAGAGTGAACGCGCGTGCGGGTGCGGGCGAAGTCACGTTCCTATTTGGAAAAACAACTTTGCTTCTGTCTCCAGTCAGCTGGGAGTTGTTGGCTGACTCTATAATGTGGGGAAACGAGAAAGAAGACAGGTTTAATTTTATTAGGCAACAGTTATGACAGAAATGAGGATACACTTTGGGGCGTGAGTGGAATTTTCATTTTCCCCAATAGAAAACTATTTTGTCTTGGAGAGAATGAGGGTTAGTACCGTATACCAATTAGTGGAAAGTGTAGGGATGAATAGGGTTTGGAGAAGCGGTAAATGAGTCTTCAGCTGTTTTCCTTTGAGCTACTTTCGGAAATCAATAGCGATTACTATTTGTTATCATATTTGTTATCACTAGTAGTTCTGTGAACAGTAGACCTCGCGCTCAGTAAGTTACATTGACCTGTTATGTTTTCTCAAAAATTAATAAACAATTTATCAATTTAAAATGTCTAGAAAAAATCCTAATTAAACATAGAGCTTTCTGTCCTATCGTTCCGTGACGTGTCGTCCCGGAATGTGAGTATGAGCGCTGTTATCAGGTCTGGCTGCCGTCGATACGCCAATCCAATCAACCCATCAGAGAACATTCTGTGTTTTCGTGTTGGCGAAAAATCGGTGCGTTGAAATGAACAAAATAAACAACCATAATACTGATTTCTCACAAACTTCATTTCTCGCTTTTCATGATTTTAGAAATCAATTTATTTTCAATAATATTTGTTGCAATTTTAATCATCAGAGTGAAAAAAAATGTTTTCTATCAATAGCTCCAAACTCCAAACTAGAATCATGGCCTCAGCTTATGGAAAGACAAAGTTAGTAGACAACTGTCTACTAACGTTGATGGAAAGAAGTTTTTGAACGGGTAGTGTTATAGTCTACTAGACAGCTGATTTATGATTAATATTCTATAGTCTGATTTCCACGGTAATATTGGCGTTCAAAGGAGACTCCTTTTCCTTTTGTATTATCCTTAGAATGCAAAATTTCAAAAAACCGTATGTATACGTCGACGCGAAATTCAAAAAGGAACATACCTGTCAAATTTAATGAAAATCTATTTTTGCGTTTCGCTGTAAATGCGGAACATAAAAATGAACAATAAACATATATACATGAAGAAAAATGCAAAAGCGTCGACTTGAATCTTAGACCTTTCTCCGCTCGGTCAATTAATATCATTGATACTGTTTCAAAATACAGTATCATTAATATGATTGATACTGTATCAAGATACGGTATCATTAATATGATTGATACTGTATCAAGATACAGAGAACGTAAAGTAATTGGATGATTGAATAGAAAATATAATATTTTTTGAGAATTCATTGGGATTAGATGAGATTCAAATGCAGAAGATTCTCTTTATGCTAGTTGAAACATACTCAAGTGAGGTCCACGTTATAATGAAAGTGAAAAAGATAGGAAAACGTCGTTGCTAATTCTCTGCCTTGCCACTGCTTTCTGTAGAGGATAGCTAATAACGGTATATCTGATGTTCATATATTAACTGTTCATTCTTTTTAGAATAATCAATCATATTATTCTATTCGTCGGAAAAATATATTTTCAAAAAATGATTAAATTAAAAATTTCAATAATGGAGATTTAATATTATGTTTATTACATTAATTCTACATTGTCAAACGTCGCGGAGATAGAAAAAAGATAGCGCTATCTGCTTTGTCTAATGATAGACAAGGATAGCAACTTCAATGTTGATCAAATACTGCCTTTAATATAGATACTTTATATAATACAGTCCTTTAATACTGTCTTTAAACGTGGACTTCAATATAGTTGTACAGTTGATATAATAATAGTACTATAAATCATATCTAAAGTTACTCCAAGTACAGAAAACTTCACATGGAAGACATTTATTGGGTATATTGTAACGCTCGAGCCAGTTTTCGCCGTACAAGAATTATGTTGAGAAAATCTCCAAATTTCTCCTATATGTCTCCATTTGGAACAGTTTGGAATTACGCTTTTAGTATCGGGAAATTCTATTGACCCAAATTCTGAACTCTCTTAGCGTCTAGGTTTTCGGGCATCTTACCAAATACAAAGATTTATATGATGGTAACGTGTATTCGAATTGGGTTTTAGTGTCGGGGTAGAGAAATTCTCGAAAATTCTGTCACGTAGGTATATCATGTAGGTTTATTCTGTTTATAGTAGGTATTAGACCCTAAATACGTGCCAAACTGCTAAAGATTCCCAAATGGACAACAAAATTTAAAGAACTGAGCTTAGTAAATTTTGATTATGAATCAATAATATCAAAGAAAATACCTGGTATATTCCCAGATTCATTATTCGATATACTTCCACTTTGTTTCTTGAAATTCAAATCTATGAAATCCGAGAGTGAATGAAAATTGAACTTTCAAGTTTCAGAGAATAAAGATGAGAAAATTGATTGTTATAATGTAGAATTATTTATCCAGTGAATAGACAAATAAATACATAAATAGATTGCATTCTGTAACAGCTGTTCTTAGTAAGAAGTTGTTTATTTTTGGCTTCAAAATTACGGTAAAATAACTTAATTAATTCAATGTGCAGTGATAATTTAGTGTAATATTCAACTTTAGTTTTGGTGTCTTAATTATTATTCTTAAAAGTTTCTAGCATATATATTTTTGGATGAAAATTTAACTTGAACTTCTTACAGTAGAATCATAACCTATTTTTTTTTTTTTTTAATATTTCACTATCAAAATTTGGGAATGAAATAGTTTTGGGCAACGCCTGTTGTTTCTTCCCAATCATATTTCTATGATTTGTGATTTTATCCACAAATAAATGAATAGTTATATACTAGGACGGAGCTTAAATGGAAATTTTGTCTTGGGAGCCTAAAATTGTTGGCGTCTGCAACGAGAGCTGTCATGAGTAATCTATTTACTTCTTAAAATGAGAAGACTTCTGAGTGTCCAACGACTGCTACCTAAATGCGTAGTGTATACTTCAAAATGACTGCTTGACTAGATATTAGTTCATCAATGAATCAACAAAATTTGTATCAAATGTACGAATACTACGAATCACAGATATTCATTCATCCCTTTTACCAGAATAAAATAATGTAATGGACATTGTAAATTGAGTTCTCATAAAATCCTGTGTACTCCAAACAAGTTTATTCATTATTCATGAATTCTGCGGCAAACCATCAATACTGTATGAGCAAAATCGTAATAAAATGCAGACTCCAACCTCTATAATAGAAAATAAGAGAGGAAAGGCTTGTATTTGTTACACCTGCAAATCGACAACCTGTTGACACATCATGCACGTTAGAAAACCGTTTCACAAAACTATACTGCAGGAATTCCCAACGAAAATGGTATTGAAAGAGTTTCCTTTCCCTGAGCGAGCAAAACGAACGTATTATAATAATTGAGAATAGAAACTAAATATTCAAAACGAATTTCTAATAACTAGTGCTACTTGTGAATACTTCCAACCAGCCCACATAATTACAGACTAGATGAATCTATCTGTCGCTATCCATTCATAAAAATAATGAACGCCCTGTTTTTCAAAGATTAGTATTGATAGTTACAACGAATTCCATTGAATAGAGTTCTCCCGCCGGCAGACAATTCACAGGTAGCCTCTATTGAATTCAATTCAAAGGAATCGAAACAATAAAAGTCTATTATTTTGCAATCATCTTACTTTACTGGTCAATTGAACGCGCAGACGCGCTTCGACCGCTGTGATGCATTCAACGCGGCGCGCTTCTTTATTATTTTTCTTTTGTCTTTGTTTTATTGATGGAAGTAACCGTCTTATATCCGAACAATAACTGACGCTCTCCCTTCAACCTGTGGCTCGACGCATCTGGCGTGTAGGGATTGCAAAATAGATACTACTTTTTTGTTTTCACGATTTTTTTGTTAGTATACGGATAAAGGTTTAGTGTTTGAGAACATAAAAGGAATACGAATATTAATTTTATTTTTTGAACGTCAGTGAAGAACTACAAGACTTGACCCATCTCGGAACATGTGTTATTTAAATTTGGGAGAAGAATAGCACAAGGTTACCTTATTTTTCCTCTCCCTATCATGTTGATAATGTACTTATTGTATAAATGAATAAAAAAAGTGGTTAAACGATTCTCCAAGCCCGAAATATTGCTACAGTCAATAGTTGATAATAAGTTGTCAAAAGTACATTGACTTTATCACATATTCAAATCCATTCATTTGCTATAAAATGAAATACAAATTTAAAATATATAAAATAAAATAAATATTCTAATAATAAATTACAAAATAATACTACCGGCAAAGAACAATTTGTGAGTTCCAACAACTCTTGAGATATTCTTGATAATCTTTGAGAACAGTAATGGTGTCACAGGGAATTTATGCGGTTTCACTATTCTAGTAATCTACTCTACTAATAAGTGATTTTTTACAAATAATCAGGCATTGAAAAGAAGGAACACGAGATATAAATTGAAATCAAAACCATAAATACTGTATTGGAGTTTGCATTTGCATGCATTTGTTTTCATGAATTCACCCCTATAGAGATTTTAATTAGTATTGAATTTCGATTAATTTATTTGCTGCAGGAAATCAGTGGCACATTCAGACTACTCTCACAAAACTCTGGGAGGACTCAGCATGTTCCTTCAGGCACTGGATCAGGAAACCAGGGGAATGAAGATACTGCAGGTCAGTAAAAATATGTTCCTATCTCCATACTTCGAGTTGTTTCCACTAAATTCTCTGGTGTCTTTTTTCAGAAACTAGTCTCGGCTGTCACACCATCATCAACCTTTATAAAACTAAAAACTAAACATCGAATATATAGTGTGAATAAATAGTGTATTAATAATACGCATGAAAAAAACTAACAAAACCTACTCTAGAACATGGTACGCCATAGTGGAGTAGGTCAATTTCCACACAGAAAAAATTAAACAAGTAGAGGACACATTAATAGAATTTTTTGTAACTAACTATTGTATGTTATATTGTAATTAATCTAATATTTTGTGTAATTGATGTTGTAGTTTTAGTTTTTTTTTTGGGAAATAAACATTTATTTATTTATTTAATGAAATCCTGTTTGTCCACATCACATTCCTGTTAATTTGTAATCGATTTGAAATATGTATTTTATCAATTAACTTATCAAAATCAATTTTACTGATGTCATGGTGTCAAAATCGAATGAAATTCAGTTTTTCACATATATGCAAAGATCAAATGTATAATTCCATGATTAATACAAGTCATGATGAGCATGATTAATACTTGAGACTTGATGAGCACGAAGAAATAAGAAGTGCGAAGGAGTTCTCAGCTGAGATTTAGTGTTTACGAGTTTGTGTTTTTTGATTAATTCCAAATTTCTTAAATAACTCAATATTATTCGTTTAAAGTGGTAATTGAGTGGAATATTCCTAATTAATTTATCAATTTAAGCCATCTAAATTCAAAATTTATAGTGTTAATGTTTATTTGGACCAAAAATTTTATAAAAATTGTACACGTGAAATTCTAACCTTATCTTGGACTTTGTCATCTATAAATTTGGAAGAAAAATAGCACAAGGACTATCATATTTATTTTATCTTCCAATTTTATTACATTAGTCAGTCGTAAGGCCCATTGACGGCTTAAATTATATATTCAGGCGGTGGAACATTCCCGAAAGGGAACTCCCCACCAACATAAGCCATACGAATTTATTTATTTTATTATTACATTAGTGTCATTTTCATTGTAAATAAATAAATAAATGTGTTGTTATGGAGACTGAGATGGTTGTAGGGAGAGTTTAGGAACAGAGGTCTTGTGGATGACCCCAATGACATTGTCCCTGGCACCCAGCTGAGACGTAGAGAGTGGTGTGGCCGTGACCGGTTCAGGACGCAGATGGGAAGGTGTGCTGAGCTGATGACAGTATGAGGATACACCTCTGATCCTCTGTACCATTGTGGACAAATTCAATCAATGAATCACCTGATATCTGAGTGTCCACGACACTCCTATCATGGAGGGCTGACAGAAGTTCATGATGCTGGAGAAAATTGATTGATTGAGTACTTTATTTATGTAGATTACAATATATACTGGCTTATACACTTATATACAATAGCTTACAATACAGCAAAATTAAAGTTGAATTTACGTAATATAGATTAAGAAAATAATCATTGAACTGTAACTGAAGAGGCATGTCGGTGGCTCCACAACTTACAAGATTCTATTAGTATTTAACATATTAAGTGTAAAATTATTTTTTACTTTGACCTATGAATGCATATGCATATATATAATACAATACATTATTCTAAATAGGTGTTTATGTATTGTTACATCAGAGTTGATTTCACTGAATCAACTCATCAATTCATTAGCTTTCTCAACTCATCAAACTATTTTGTTCTACAGTGATGGCGAATCAATCCGATTCCAGTATCGAAGAGCTCGTAAGCATTGAAGAATCCGATGTACCTCCAACGCCAGAACAAGGTAATTATCTGTTATTTGTCATCATCAAATACGTAAATTACTATATAAACATTCTACATTTTACAAACATTCTACTGTATAAACATAATATTATTGTGATCTTAAGGTTATGAAATATTCGAATAAGAGAGGTTTTTTCTCTACCGAAAATGAAGATGATCAATCAATCAATATCCTCTTATTTTTCTTCCTGTCATCGACTCATCGTATGCTATTGTTTTCCAATTATTCTTCTTCAGAGTTGATCATGAATTTTTGAATAAATTTGTAACAAAGTTGGAAATTCTGATTTTTTTGTCAATTGAATCAGAAAATTCAAGTTCACCGCTTTATTATGTTATCCAAAAATGATTCACAACCAGCAACATGATTAGAATTTACCATTAAAATAAAGTACCGGTATCAAACACTCACAACTATTATTCCCTGAAACAGCGGTATAATTTCTTGTAAGTAATACTAGTATTATAGTACTTTAGGATACATTTTCTAATCAACGATCCATTTTATTCCAGGTTCAGAGAGAAGGAAGAGTTCCTGCAAAAAGACTGTCGAGAAAGGCTGTAAGTACAATAATATTCTAATTCTTTAAAGGTTTTCATCAAACAATTTTGTTGTTGATATGTACTTTATTGGTATGGAATTGATATTTCATTAAAGGGAACATTTTTATTGTGTATCATCTCTATTCTCTCAACAAAACTTATATGATCTTCATCACTACAACGTGACCTACCTCTTAACACACACATCGATTTTTGTTCGTACGATATTTTGCCGTCCTTTATGAATTCTATCGGATTAAACGGAACTTGACAAACATCAACTGTTCAATCTAATAGAATCTATAAGGACGGCAAAATATCGTACGAACAAAAACCGATGTGTATGTACTAGCCTTACATATTCGACAATAGTTATATTATTATGTATCTTGTTTCATAAAACTAAATTCATTCAACTCTCAAACGTTTATTTACATTGAATTTTGAAAATCAAGTTGAATAGGTGGACTCAATTTAGGAAAAGTGTAAAAAACGCCAAAAATCCAATCCTATAGTTTGAGTGCTTATAAAATAAATATTCTCAAACAATATTCACTAACAATTTACGTGATCTAAAACTAGATCTCAAATCAGCAATTCAAACAGATCGATCCATTTATTATCCACATGTATTATCCAAAATAAAGTTTAATAGGTGGACTCAATTTAGGAATCATAAGTGTAAAAAACGCCAAAAATCAAATTTGAGGTCACTACAGTCTAAGTGCTTATAAAATGAATATTTCCTAACAATTTCCGTGATTTTAAACTAGAATTCAAATCAGCAATTCATTCAGTTTCATCCATTTACCATCCACACCCACGCACCGGCAAAATATTCACTTTAATAAATAAATAACTTAGGATAATATGTTTTTTAATGCTCGGTCAAGAAAGGAAAGTAAATTAATAATAATTTTATCAAACGAAAATCCCAATTAAATGCTGTAAATCACCCCGAAAACATCTGCTACTACAAATATTGACAACAAGGTAAACAGCTAGATGGAGATATTTGCAGTAGCATAAGTCTTCGGGGTGATTTACAGCATTTAATTGGGATTTTCGATTAATAATAACTAGTAGTTCTGTGAACAGTAGACCTCACGCAGTATTCTCATCCACAAGTACCTGATTGATCCACAAGTACCAGCAATAGACTGGCTTCTCCACACATCTGTGTAATCACTTGTCAGCTGATTTATGTTAAATAAATAAAAAAATACTCCACAACTCACCTTTCCTGACTTTATCGGCAGCAATCGCCAATCTGTACATGCGAAATTGGGCATTACTGCGATCTATATGATAGCACATTCGCTCATATAGTTTCAACTGCGCTTCAAATCCTCTATTCGGCCCAACAAAACGGCGCTGCTTCTTAACCCTATCAACAAAAAACATAGATTCTAGTAGTTCTGTGAACAGTAGACCTCACGCAGTATTCTCATCCACAAGTACCTGATTGAAACTATAGACCTTATGGAAATACACCAATAGACTGGCTTCTCCACACATCTGTGTAATCACTTGTCAGCTGATTTATGATGAATAATTCTATAGTCTGATTTTTTACTCTAATATTGGCGTATGAAGGAGGCTCATTTTTCCTTTTATATTATCCTTGAAATGCAAAATTTCCAAAAACCTTGTATATACGTCGACGCGCAATTAAAAAAGGAGCATACCTGTCAAATTTCATGAAAATCTATTACCGCGTTTCGCCGTAAATACGCAACATATAAACATGTAAACATTCAAACATTCAAACATTCAAACATTTAAGCATTAAGAGAAATGCCAAACCGTCAAATGCCAAACTTGTATCTTAGACCTCACTTCGCTCGGTCAATATTATTCATTAATTAGCATTTGAACAAATGCAACTTCCAATTTATTCCCATCTATCTATAGAAAGTAAATTATTAGTAAAAGTTTGGAAATGAATGACTGTATTATTAGATTCAAGGCTGAAGTAGGCTACACGCATAGCACCTGTTGAACGAGTATAGAGTATGGGAAGAGTGTGAGAGCGACAGAGAAAGTGTTGGCGAAGTAACGGCTATTTCAAGGTCAAGTTGAACAAACGGATTTCATAGCTGTAACAATAGTGTAGTGCGGATTGCATATACGGCTCCTCCATAAGTCAAACAAATTTCATCGTCAAGTTTGAAATTCAAATTATTCGATGGAATTGACGTTGTTTTGCATGATAAAACACTTGTTAACACTCGTAACTTTGTTGAAATTGAGATACGTTGATTCAATTCCTCGTTGAGTTAAAATTCAATTCAATAAAAATAATTTTCCGTGACAGAAAATATGATAAAAGCTCTGTTGAAATCGAAAAACATTGTTCCAATCGCTCATCGAAATTTACACTTAATTCATTATATCAAATTAATATCGTTTTCCGTAACGAAACACTTGATAATAGCTCTGTTGGAATTAAAACTCTTTGTTTCAAAACACAATGTTTGAAACACTATGAAACAAAGTATTTCAACTTCAAGCCATTATAATTGTGGCTCAAATTAACAGTTTCAATTGATTTTTGATGTTTTATACATAATTTTTATTGCCAAATGAATTTAATTTGATAACTTTATTTGATTTTTTCCAGATGACGACAACATCTTCCTCAAGCACCTGGAGCTGGACCCGCCGCCCCCAGAGACGACGCCGGCGGGCGGTGGCAGCGGGGGTGGGGGTGGCATTGGCAAGGGTGGGTCAACGGCGACCATTGTGGGCAGTAAGGGGGGGCGCACCCCCTTCACTACCACACGCAAGTTGTGTCGAAAGCCGGGAACCAGTTTCGGATTCTCTATAGCGTGGACTCATCCACCCAGGTAATTTCCATCTTCCAATCATCATTTCCAATTTCTCCAATCATAAAATTCTTATTCAAATAAATCAGCATTACAATTCACAGTCAACAAAAACAACAATCTTTTTCATTTTGCCACATTTTTTCATCTGCCGTTATAAAATGCACAATCCAATAAAGTTACAAAGTTTTGTGATTTGACAGAAATGTTAATTACTATTAACAAAGAGTCTTACAAATTAACCTGTGATTGTTATTAGATATGGACTTAATATTTTAGATTTTTCTATTTCAATGTTACCTTATTATAGCCTAATTATGCAAATTTAGACAGGGTCATTTTTCAACCCATTAAGCAGGGTTTAAACCAAAGTTATTAACAAAATGTTGATGACTTAATAATTATGGATTCTATTAGATTTAACGGAACTTGACAAACACATATGTTCATTATGTGTATGATAAGTTATGTTTAATCTAATAGAATCTATAAGGATTAAGTTCTTAACATTTTGTTAATAACTTTGGTGTAAACCCAGCTTCACTAAGTGACTTCACTTTATATCTTTATATAGATGTATGTGTGTTTGATATTGAATTTGAATTCGAATTTGCTGTGTGTTGAATTAGAATTAGAATATAAGTTGTCTGTAACTATGATCAGTTGAATGGCAATAATATTATATTCATTTTATGCTTGTCATCTAATAAAAAACATTAACAAAACAACACTAATTTCACGAATTTGAAGGTTTCTGTGACTACGAAAAGGTTGTATTCACACTATTCACTTCTTAAAAATTATTTTTTTAATATATTAATCATTTTGATATTCCAGTTTCAAGCACATCGATTCCTTGACGTTCGATTTTTTGTCGTCTTCATACCTCATAAATTCAATCAGATTAAACATAACTTGGCAAACGCATGATGTGTATCTGCACACGGCTAATAAGCCAAGTCTCGTTTAATCTTTTGGAATTCAGAAAAATATAAGGGCGCCAAAAATAGAACATCCAAAAATCTATGTATTGTGTAGCTGTCTGAGTTGGTCTTAATCTCAATTAAGGTGAAATTGAAACGATATTACTCTTCAATTTTTGTTTCCATTACGAACTGCTTGTTAATAATCACTTTTGAACAAATAAATTACGACATAGCAGTTAGGTACACCTGTACACCAAGTGAAAACGATATTGTCGGTTCCACATAATAATATCAGTGGCTCAAATAAATTATATCGACAGTATCGTTTTCATATCACCTTAATAAGGAGAAATCCACAATATCTCAGTTCATAGTATAAATATTAATCTAAATTTTTGTTAAAGCTGATAAAACTTGAACACAACAGGAGAAAAATAGTCAAAAACTGAATAAGAATCAGTTGTGACGTCAAATTAGTCTAGGAACAATATTAATAATACAATCTATTTCAACAAGTTTATTCCTAAACTTCAAAGATATCTATGGGTTTATAATTATATATTTTTTTCTTTATTAATATATAACCCTTATATTGAAGATTAAAGAACCCTTCAATGTTGATGAAAGTTAACCAGAACACTGGAAAGGAATATCCAAGTATGATTAACACTTCAAATATGATTACCTCAATAAACATTTAATAGGAAGGCTTCCAAGATATTTATACCATATTAATGTCGTTGCCAATGCCTATGAGTAACTTATTCAATAACTGATTTTCGTTATGTAAACAACGTTAATGTTTGTTAATAAACAACGTTAATGTTTTTTTCAACTTGTTACAGGATAGAACGGGTGGAATCAGGACTGCCTGCCGATCAAGCCGGATTGCGCCCCGGAGACTATGTTATATTTGTAGATAAAACCAATGTTGTTACCCTCCAGGAAGAGGAGATCCTTAAATTAATAAAGTGAGTATTAATGGTTATCAATCCACGTATAATGAACTTCTTTGCATGAGAAATTGAAGCTCATTTTCTGTAGTCAATCTTTTGATTGTTGGATCGACTTCACTTAACTCTCTTGCTTTTCTCCAAAATAATTGAGCAAAACAGTAGACAGAAAACACTAGTTTAGAATCTGCAATAATCACGAGAAATAGAGATATATCAATCGATAGAATCTCAGTCTTTCAATTTCCAATCACAATGAGTGAGTTTCTTTTCAAGTTTTAAAATTTTCAATGTACCGTAATTTGAGTATTCTTATTTAATTGGTTTTCAACTTTTCTAAATTATAAATTCCTAGTTTATGAAATATTTTTGACTCAAAATTGAACAGAAATTATGAAGTTTGAACATAACCTTTTTTTGGACAATTTCTATCTAAATTTGGGAAAGGAACAGTTTTGGGCTTCAAACCTGTTGTTCCTTCCCCAATCATTCATAGTTGAGAATGATATTGTATATATCAATGTATAAATAAATGATAATAATAATAAAATTGCCTGCTTGCAATTATGAATTTTAATGGCCAATTATGGTGATAATAATTTATAACTGTGATGAATGTAAGTTAGAATTGGAAGTGTGATTTCAACATTTAATGGAGCAGTTTTCTACTTTTTACTATTCCAAACTCAGTAGCAAATAGTCTTACGACATTCCTAGTTACGTAATGTCATCAGTTAATTGAGGCTATGTAACTCCTGCTTTGGAGGTTTAAACTTTCCCAGAGTTTAAACTCAATACAGAGTTTAAACTGATACTGTGCAAACGGAATTTTAGTTTAAACCAAAAAATCCTGATTTGGTTTAAGCTTTAGCTTAAACTTACACTGTGCAAACGGCCCTAAATTTCTAGTGTAAACTAATTGTTTTGTTTGCGTTTGCTCACAGATCTTGCGGCAACCAACTGATCCTCGAGGTGTACCGTAAAACGAACACCAACGGCGTAGTGGGTCGCAACTCACTTGCAGCCATGGGCCTCCACTCCTCGCACACGCATGCACACGCGCCGGCACGCTCGTCCACCGCCTGCTCAGGGGCGACTACTGCCACCGCCACCGCCTCTGCCACGGCCTCCGCCTCCTTGGAGCTCACCAAGCGCCGCCTCCACCTGCCTCAGGTCACGTTCACCTCGGAGGTAGGTTCCGGAATCATTGTCTGACGCTAGGCAACCGGATCCTGAAAATTTAAGTCAATTTTCAAAGATTCCGTCTGAAGGAATCTATGGTTCCAGTAAAGGAATCTATTTCCGGAGTCGATCTCCGGTAGGTTCTGGAATAAACGTCCGTCAAGTCCCGGAATACTAGTTCTAGGCAGCCGTATTCTAGACTATGCTTCATTTTCAACTCAATTTTAAATTGACAGAATAAGACGTTGATATTGTCAATACCACTAAATTTATTCAAAAATTTATTCATATTATTCTTTCAATTATGGAGAAATATCACAACATCTCATACCATACAATCAATTTTGAATGTCTTTATTTTGTAATATCAAATGACCATCATAGAAGACACTATAAATCAAATACATTACAGAAACCCCATCCACACAAATTAACTTAGAAACAAATTTAGTAAACTCAAATCATTACAATAGAAGACATCTTCATAGAATACGGTACATCACAGAATACTCATTCACACAAATTATCTTACAAATAAATTGAGTTATCTAAAATCATTACAATAATTATAGTGAAGTCCACGTTATAATGGTATAATGGCAGTGTGTGATCTGCAATGGTGCTGCTATCCTTGTCTATCGTTCAACAAAGCAGATGGCGCTATCTCTTTCACGCATTGCGATGTTGCCACATCGTTTATCAACAATGTAGAAATTCAACTAATTGACAAAATATTTAATCTCAATCATGAAGATTTATTATTACATCTTTAAAAATATTTTTTCTCGACAAATAAAGTATGATTAACTATTTTCAACAATAATGAACAGTTAAATTCATCAGATATAGCAGTATCAGCTGTTTGGGTGGCAAGGCTGGGATCTGGCTACCATTTTCTCCTATCTTCCTACACTGCCATTATAGCGTGGACCTCACTATAGATAACAAATCATTACAATATTGTAACAATCATTACAATAGTATGATTGATAACAAATCATTATAATAGAAGACACTACGATAAAATACATCACAGATACCCCATCCACACAAATTAAATTGGAAAAAATTGAGTAATATTAAATCATTACAATAGAATTTTTTTCTGTGAAAACTTAAGATTGAGTTTCAACCTTCCCCAACCTCAAAATTGTTCCAGCAATAAGATTTTCAACTTAAATGTGTGTAACGCTAGTTCGCCTCCATGGTGCACATTGGGTAACGCTAAATGGACTAGCAAATAATAGCGGTCAGACAAACTTATGTTCTCCTGACCATAAACTACACAACATCTCAAAGAATTTAGAAATTTACAGTGTATATCTAGGTATTTGAGACTCATGAGCTATATATTTGTTGTGTATCTGCCATACGCTAAATAATAAATTACAATAGAAGACACTACGATGAAATACTTCACAGAATTATTACTCATCTACAGAGAATAATTAGAAACAAATTGAGTTGATCTAAATAAATCACATGGAATAAAAGTCAACATTCGAAGTATTTGTGTAGCCTGATACATTCTATATACTGTAACACTAAAGTGATATCTATAGGTATAGATATAGCCCAAAGTCAGTGGGTATGACAGTAATGAATTATTGCAATTTTTCCTTCGCCAACACCTTCTATTATAAATAGAAAATAAAATCAATAATAAAAAATTCTATTATCACAAGCAGTATTGCATTCTAAAAAGTCGCTTTACATTAATACAATAATGTTGATACTTAGTATACAAGTACACGCTATTTATAATATTACAAATGAGAATACAAAAGTTGGTTTGTATCTTTCTATGCCACATACAGTATACAATCCAGTCATCAGGCACTGGATACATTTGAAAATCATTACATTTTGTGTAGTTGAGAAGTTGATATTGTGGTAGTAATTATTCATATTGAATAGGAAGACTAAGAAATTGTCAAAAACCACAGATTTATTAAAAGTTAGAAAGACCGCTTCCGGTTGTTACACCATTGTCAATCTTTGATAAACTCAATCTTTCTTAATCTTCTCATTTAATATGGAAATTATTAGTATTCACAATGAAAGTGTCGTGTCAAATTCAATAAGTTTCTAATATCACAAAAAAAACAGATTGGCAGATCATCACAATAATACGAAAGTTCCTCTAAAACTACAAGCATGATTTCCAAGGTGGGAAGTGGAGTATTATTCTAGAGGATTATATTCAATTCCAACCAAATTTTCATGTTATAAAGTCTGGAGGTGATGAAAGATTTAGGCTTTTCATGCTAACTTTTATTGAGTTTCGTAGAGGGGACTTATCTTGAGAATGAATGAGCAATGATATCATTATTCAATTTACAAAGAATAGTAAGTTGTCCAGCCTTGCTCTGTTAAATGAATAAGTTATTTTGTTATCAGTTATAATTCATTAGTTACTTGCAATTGCAAGATTGCAACTATGCGTGAAAAATAAAGATATCACATCAATGTTAGAACGAAAACTTGTTCAAAAGACCGACCACAACTGAACAATTATTATTTTCAATGATTATTTCTAAAATCATAACTGACGAAGTAATCATGTGAATATTGTTGATGAATACAGGTCTTAAAAAAGTGTGAATATGATTATATCGAGCTTTTAGTTTAGTCTAGTTTAAGTATTTATTATTTTGGTTGAGAACCAAGCACTTTGATCATTTCCATTATTGTACACTTTTTAGTTTGTCCTAGCCTTTTAAGTTTTTCGATTATTTTGGAGTTAGAAATTTATTATAAATGTTCAGTGATGCGGAAAAATCAAAATTTTTATTTTTGTTAATTTTTCACTCCAATATGTTTCGGCCTGATTGTTGATGTTTTATTTATTATTATTTTGACTCCTATTAATCAAAAATTTGTTCTACAATGTCATTTTATCTGCTGTTTGATTGGAAGTGCATCACCTACAAAGTAGCTTCATTGAATTATCCAATCAAGAATGTGAAAGTAACTTATTTCAAATTTGATTAGTCTAACTTCAAACTAGAGAAATTGTATTAAAATTCAATTTGAATCACACACTATTAAGAACTACATTGTGTGCTCAATGAAGCTTCATAATAATTATGAAAGGGAGAAAATATAGTTGTAAAAACGTATATGTATTGAATTAATATATAGGATCGAATTATATTCTCCCTGGATTAAACAGAGTACGGTAAGAATTTAGAAAATTCCGTTTGTGCTTTCTCAAAATTTTTCTGGTATCCCTTTGATAACAATTATGGATCTGCAGCTAATTAGGCGAAATTTTATAAATTCATACTCTTTCTATTGAGTGGATTGTAGAGCAAATTTATTATTTTGTTATTATGTTGTATTTACTCACTATTATTTTATATTATTTTGTACAGTATGTTATGCAATTGTATGGCCAGTAATTATCCGTTTTCATAAGCTTTGAAGTTATATTGATGAATAGGATAATATATAATGACAATTCTGTCTGACAATTATAATTTAGCTTGAATACAGTGTAGTAAATATTATTAGAGACACATAATTGGTCAAAGTAAGACTGCATACAGGGTAACGCAAATGAGTATAATATTTGAACAATTAGAGCCTACATATTTATCAGAGATAACTTTTAATGCTTCACACAATTTAACAGAACAACTCCAGTATATCTAGTATCTACCTCTATACTATACAGTTTACAGCTGTACTATACTATAGTAGACTGTATAATACAGCCATAGCAAAAAATTATAGAACTCCACATAGTTTGAAATATATTTTTGTAGATTTTGTTTGCTGTAAGCATCCTAGAAAGATATCAATCGACAACATCATATTTTTAGTTTTTGTTTCATTTTCATTGTTCATTTTGTAAGCAAACTTTTGATTTTATTAAAGCTATGTTTTTATTTTTACATTTTCATTTTCCTTTTGGTTTTTCCTTTATTCTGAATCCAGGCTATGTTATTTTACTTTCATTTAATTTATCTTGAATCCAATCTATAAGAGATCGGATGATGTATTCTAGACTGGGATTTTTTAAAATAGTATAATACGCTGAGTTAACACCAAAGTTATCAACAAAATTTCAATAACTTAATCCTTATAGATTCTATTAGATTGAACAGAGCTTGACAGACACATTTTATGTTATTTTACTTTCATTTAATTTATTTTGCATCCAATCTATAAGAGATCGGATGATGTATTCTAGACTGGGATTTTTTAAAGTAACATCATAAGCTGGGTTAACACCAAAGTTATTAACAACATTTCAATAACGTAATCCTTATAGATTCTATTAGATTGAACAGAACTTGACAGGATACATTTTATGTTTATCATGTGCGTAATAAGTTATGTTCAATCTAATAGAATGTATAAGGATAAAGTTATTAACATTTTGTTCATAACTTTGGTGAAACGCAGCTTTAAATTATGTCCTCTTGTAATAATTATAGATGTCTTCACTGTCTGGTTACTCCATGATAATACTCATTGATTGATTTCTCAGTTTGAAATGTGTTTTCATTTACTGAAAACATAATAGGTAGCTGGGTGTAATGAGTGTATATACTAAAAGTGGAATAGGATGGAATTTCAAATTTTCACGCCAGTCATGCCCAATAGCATAGCCACCTCTAGTACAAGGCCCGGCCTACAATATTGCAACGTCGCAGCGTAGGCCTAGAATCAAATACATGATTGGTGAAAAAGATCAGCTGGTATTTTTTAAAATCTTTTTCACTAATCATGTATTAGATTCTAGGCCTACACTGCCAACGTTAGTAGACAGAAGGTTGATCACTCACAGGTGTAAGATTCGAAGTGGTGGGGGTAATGCCAGCGTGACGTCACGTGTAGTAAAAAAGTGATAGAGTAACCACACTGAGCATACAGTTTATTCACTGTATCTTCAAATACATCGTCGTTTAATCCCCTCAAGATTGACCTAGAACTTAAAAATTCTCCATACTTATAGCGAATTAATCACCGATTCTAATGATGTTGTTTAAAATATCAAGTTCATTGAACTTGTATGAATAAAATGAAGTTGAAAGTTTTTCAAGAATCTAAACACGTGACACGAAAAAGTTAATAAGCTGGAAAAGCGTTGGTAGACAACGTTATACTATTATAATTTCAGATTAACCCATAAAAAATCTTGATAAACCAATGCATTTCAATAAAACAATAAACCGATCCCGATAAATCCAATGAATTTCATTCATATAAATGCACTGAACACATGCTGGTATCGAGCACATGTTCTACAAGAATCAAAATATCTCATCCCCGAAATTCACAAGCTGATGTATAGCCAAACTACAAAATATAAACACAACCTAGAAGATAAAGAAACCTCAAGGGTTCGAAAGGGAAGTTTAGGAGGTGGGTTTTTTGTTTTTATATTGCAAAATGCTTGTATTATTCAAATGTTTTGATAATTATTGTAAAGCAGAAACAGAAAGCTTGCATGTCAAAAAATGTTTGTGTTATATAATTTGACTATAGGCCACCGTATGATTTTCAAGAATGCGATATTCTGCCTACTCTGTACTACAGCCTACGTCACGGCTGCAGTTCCCCCACTCCAATTGCATTTCAACTAAAATACTATAGATGAGTGACCAACCTTCTGTCTACTAACTTTGCTACACTGCGACGTTGCAATATCGTAGGCCGGGGCCTTGTATTAGAGGTGGCCATGCCAATAGCCTACCTATATACAAAGAGAAATGGGTTGCAAACGAACATTATCATAATTGAAAATATTGAAGCTTCCACTCAGTCCTCTTGGCTTTGAACATTGAGTACCGGTTGCACAACAGCCGGTTAAGTTTTAACCGTGATTAATTCCAGGAGAACCAATCAGAGAAGCCGTCTTTCCAAAAACGCCTTCTGTGATTGGTTCTCGTGAAATTAATCACGGTTAAAATTTAATCGGCTGTTGTGCAACCGGGCCTGAGAATTAATAATAAAATTTGATGACTGTGCGTCGCTTCTGTGAGAAAACTTTGAAAAAGCTTTTTTGTATGACTGAAAGATTGAAGCTAGATTCCCACATATCAGTATCAGTGAACGTGTCAGGCACAGTGGACAATTATGATTCCTATGAGTTCTAATTGGGCTATTCCCTCTCAGCCCAGCCGAGCCCGTATGAATAGTCCCATTGAAACTAATGGGTATAATATTCTCACTGTTCCGGAAACATTCACCAATGTGTAGAAATACAACTTGAAGCTTTTCGCTGAGGTCTGCTTTATTATCACCTGGTGCCCAATTCATAGACACTCAGAAGTCCTGTATAGTTTACAGGTGAAGGTTTCCTCAGACTACAGTGAGATTCAGGCTATAAAGTCAGAATCTGATTTCTTATCCTTGTCTATCATCAGACAAAACAGATAGCTCTATCCTTTTCCAACTCTGTTCGTGTAGGAACATTAGTGAATATTATTGGAGACTTGCAATTAGTTAAAGTTAAACTGCTTACTGGGTAATCATTACCATGATAGAAATAATTCAAGAAATATACAACCCATCTTGACAAACTGCTGACAACTTTCTTAAACTGTATTCTCAAGTCATTTAAAATTAATAAAATAAATAACATTTTATTTTTCACTTCTTGTATAGTTGAGAAGTTAATATTGTGGTTGTTATTCATATTGAATGAAAAAGACTGAGAAATTGTCAAAAATCACAGATTTAGTGATACTTAGAAAGACCGGTTTTGGTTAACACACCATTGTCAATCTCTCATGAACAATAAGTTTATCAGGGATTGACAATGATGTAATAACCGAAACCGGTCTTTCTAAGTATCAATAAATTTGTGGTTTTTGACAATTTCTTAGTCTTTTTCATTCAATAACATTTTATTGCCATAGAACAATAAAGTAATATAAGCAACGTCAATAGTCAATAGCCAACAAATCACAGAGTAGAAATAAAACATTCAATAAACAAGGACTATTTATTCTACATTGACTATCTCTATATTTATTCCAATAAATTTGGAAAGAAGGACTATAGCTGTAAGATTATTATTGCATATATCTGATTGTTTTTTATAGCATGGACAACAATATTGAATGAAAAAGACTAAGGCCCGGTTGCACAACAGCTGGTTAAATTTTAACCGTGATTAATTCCATGAGAACCAATCAGAGAAGGCCTTTCTGATAAGACGGCTTCTCTGATTGGTTCTCGTGGAGTTAATCACGATTAAAATTTAACCGGCTGTTGTGCAACCGGCACTAAGAAATTGTCAAAATTAAACAATATTATTAATGTTGCTTCCCATGACGAAACACTACATAATAACTCTGTTATAGTTCAGACACTGTGTTATTTGTGAATATTTGAAAAAAAGCACTTAGGTACTTTTATTGAGGAATGCATTTCACTCCTGAAGAGGAGCTTCATCAGCCTCGAGGCTGCTCGAGGAATGAACGAGACTCCTCTTCAGGAGTGAAATGCATTTCTCAATGAAAGTAATAAGTGTTTATTCAAATATTTACAAATAACACAGTGTCTGAACTACAGCAAAGTTAATATTATTATTCTAAATTTTTGTAAAACAGGCCACTGATCACTGATAAATTTAAGGCTCTGGTGAATTCATCATCTTCTTCGCCATGTTCCTTAGGAAAAAGGAATAAGTTTCAAACTCATTTATAGGAAAGTGTTAATCATAGTAGAGTATTACCATAGAGAAACGATAGCATAAGTAGATATCCCATGGTATAGGGCGTTTATGTCGCAACTTTTACTGTTATCCCAAGCCGATAGTTCACGTAGTTCTTTCCTATGCAGCTGTGTGACGCTGGTAGTCTCTCAAATTGTGCCGTTCTTACACTATCACCCCAACAAAACAGTAAAAATTGCCAATAATCAACAGTAATCAGCTTAAGATAACAGTAAAAGTTGCGACATAAATTCCCTATACCATGGGATATCTACTTACGCTATTGTTTCTCTATGGTATTACTGGGCAAGGGAGAACGGGAGGTGAAACTACACTCTAGGATGAAATAGGTAACCATCGTTCCTGAAGAGCATTTGATAAAATCTCACCCATCAGTGAGTGAATGATGGATAAAGAACAGCAGTTATTATTTGATTTGGTTGTAAAGTCTTAATGTAAGTTTGAAACTGACACATATAGCGGTTCTTGGGAAAGATGATCCACCTCTCGGAGGGAAGATAGGCTTTATTTGAACTATAATAAAAAAAACAATGTACATCACTTTAATAAAGATGCAGCCCAGCAATCAATGAATGTAGAACTACACATCTCAGATATTATCAAAAATTCAACTAAATCTTGTTATTACATACATTTTAAGATTCACAGAGTATAGAAGGATTCGTAAAGAACTGACAATAAACAGTGAAAATATAATTTTCATAAGTCTAATTGAATTATTCCCACTCAGTCCGGCTGAACGAGAGTATGAATAAGTCTATTAGAGCTTATGGCAAATTATATTTTCACTGTCACTGTAGTGTGGAAATCCAGATTTAGATGTCTTAGTTTAGGTGAGTTACATATTTATTTGAGATAGGCTACTCACATCCTATGGGAAGTTCAACTAATTTTAGCAGACTGTATCTTTTAAATTCTTAAATTACCTAACAAAGTAGGTATACGTTGTCTGGGTAAGTGAGTTGGATGAAGCAAACAAATACAATATTTAGAGTAGGTAGTTGTCTAAGCTCTACGTTGGAACATAACATAAATACAGTATCCTACTGTTGTTCATTACTCATTTTAAATATTCACTTCTCCTTATAGGGCCACTACAGTAATTGTAGTAGGATAATTAATAGTAATTAAAAACTATTATTGGGATAAGAATAAAATCCTCATAATAAAATCATACATACTCGATGATCACAGAACAACAGATTATGCGTTCCTCAAGTACTCTTTTTATGGTTTATCCTCTTACAACATAAATATTCCAACTACTGTAACTATAGACATTTATGTAGTCATAAAATGGATGAAGTTAGTTGAAACATGTTGTGAATTAATAAAACATAAAAGGGTAGGCCTTTATAGACCACTTGAGGACTTCCAATTTATTTCTCAATAGGTACTGTTGTTGATCTCAAATATTCAATTCAAATCGATTTTTATTATTTAAAATACTTCAATGTTGTTTTCCATCACGAACTGCTTATTATTAAATCACTTTTTGCTATTAGAAAAACGACTAGCAGTCAGATATTTTACAAAAATAATTGTAATCATTTAAAATAATTGTAACATGGAAACCATCAGTAAAAGAAGAGCACTTTCTAACTGAATATCTATATGCTATTTACCTGAGAACTTGAACAAAATTATTGATTGAAATTACTGAGAACATAAACCAAATTATAGATCTTAAATATTTGTAACTGAATATGTGTATTTTATTCGCTGCAGGGAGTACCTGAGAACATAAATGAAGCGAGACGGAGAGCTATCTACCAACTCCTCAATCTGGAACAACAGTTCGCTCTCTGTTTACAATTCGGTATCAGCAGGTTCCTCCTTCCGCTGGCTGAGAGGAGGGATGTCATATCTCCTCAAGATCATAATACACTCTTCCAAAATGCTCAAGAGGTAGGCAATTGAATTCTCTATCTGTAATATTTCAGTTCAGGTGAAATGGAAGAAATTATGTTATCAGTTCCACATAGTTTTACAATAAAATTCAGAGAAATTCCACAATATATTAGTTCATATGTAAATGCTTTAGTTCCTTAGAACTCTTGAATTGGCATAATTAGTTTTATCTCTAAAGCTGCGTTTACACACCAAAGTTATTAACAAAATGTTTATTTTTCCGTCCTTATAGATTCTATTAGATTGAACATAACTTATCATACACATGATGAACATATATGTGTTAGTCAAGTTCCGTTCAATCTAATAGAAACTATAAGGAAGGAAAAATAAACATTTAGTTAATAACTTTGGTGTGTAAACGCAGCTTTAGATTGATTCTTCTAGAAGTAGTTATGTTTGTGTTTATATATGTGTAGGTACCTTTATATATGTATATACTTTTAATTACATTTACTTATATCCTTCTGACTTTTATAATGTCTAGTATAAGTTTTGACTTTGTCTATTGCCAATGTTGCTTAATGAAAATAAAAATGTATTCATTTTTTTTTATTTAGATTGAAAGAAACTTGACAAACACATATGTTCATCTTGTGTATGATAAGCTATGTTCAATCTAATAGAATCTATAAAGATTGAGTTATTAACATTTTGTTAATAGCTTTGGTGTAAACGCAGCTTAAGCCAGACAAAATTATAAAATTCATTTCAATTCAAGAATGAGGAGCTGATGTTGAAAATGCATGAACAAGTAAGAAAAGATATAATATGTATTGCATTTTATTTTGAAAATTTGTGATAATTCTTTAAAATTTCTAGTTGAACAATCAGTTTATTGTCAGGATATGAGTTCCAATCAGTTCAACTCATATTATTCTGAACCTGAGGCTAGTAACAATATACTGGGAATTTTTGACGTCAATATTGTATTGGGGGATTATGGAATTCTACAACACTACTTGTTATGAATGATGCTAATCATAACATTCATGGAGCTGAATTTTACTAGCTCAGGTACCGTACCGTAGATCTAATAGAATAGGTAACTATTGTATATAGGGTTGCCACCTTTTTTTAAGAAAAATAAAGTACATTGGTAATCACTGGCCTAAACAATATAGTACATTAGGTTTAAATAAAGTACATGTCGTTTTTACCTGTATATTCAAGAACTCAGCATTCTGTGGCATTCTGATATACTCACAAGTATACACATTACTGACATGAATATCACTGATTACTATTAGAATCCATTATAATTATTGATAGAATAATTCGATTTATCCAATTAAGAACATAATAGCTTGGAAAGTTATTGATTACATACTGGTATGACGAAAACAATCATAAACCATTAAAAAGATAAATATAAATTGTTACTAGTGAAGAGTTGCAAAACATTTTTGCAATCAACATTCAAATTGAAATAAATCATTAATTCATTATTTCTTATAAGATTCAGAGATGCTTTGCTCCTCTCATCTCTCCACTTATTATTCATCACCGAAAAAACCATTTCCACAAATGCTGAAGTGGCAGGAATAGAGAGTAAATATGAAACCACTTTATACAAATTCTTGAACTCATCAGCATCACATGCACTGAAAAAATGTAGTCAATATTTAGTTAAAATCTGACAGTCTCCGCCACTCTACTAACCTAAAATGTTTTGATTTCCTCGTACTTTATTATATAGAACTTTATTGATCAAAATATTTTTGCGTTCTTTATCTTGCTTACAAAGTATAAAGTACAAGACCTCCAAATAAAGTACAATAATTTATTATATAGTACGGGTGGCAACCCTAATTGTATACCATAGGTAATAAACATGGCTATGCATAGAACAACCATAAAAAAATATTATAAAACCACTTCACTAATATGGGCTACTTTATTAAAATTAATAAAAACAATATAAAACATGTAGTAGCCTTTTTATTCAAAACATTTTAAATCTTTAAAACATTTAAAAATTAGTCGTTGAAATGTTTTAAAGTTCTAAATAAAAAGGGTAGGTACTACCTACATGTTTCATATTGTTTTCATTAGAAAATATTATGAATTACAACGCTATTCTGAAGTTTCTGAAATATTAGGAACTATAATGCAAACTTTGTATAAGCTATAGGCTATAAAATCTAAAGCCTGTGTAGGTTACAAAACTAATTAATTCATTGCAAGGAGTAAAGTCAACAAATATCTCAAATGAAGCTCCATTTCTTGTAGAGAATTATTGAAAGCATATGCTTATGTTGTATAATTTATGTTTTTCTGAATTATCCATTGGTGAACATGGATGTGATGAATACTCTTCTGTGTAATATTCACTTCCTTGAACATGATTTGATCATGAAGCAGACGAGAACTGAATGTTTTTTATAATACCGTAGTAAATATTATATTTGCCTTGTTTTTCTCTTTTACAGATGCCAGCCATTAATTCGTGTTACCGAAGATACTGTGTAGGCTTGAAGAAAGCCGACTGTTTATTAGTTGAAAAGACAAGAGATGCAAACTTCATGAGACTGCTAACTGAACCCCCAATTCCTAGAAGAAGGCCTGACCTTACCACATTCCTACATAAGCCTTTAGAGGTAAGTTATCCTAGGGTATTTCAAGGTACATACTGTCTAAATAGTTGGAAAAGCCCTTCAATCTTCCACCTTTTTTTGCACCACTTTCTTTTTATTTTGTTTTAATGTGTATTGTTGATGTTTGCATGTATTCTTTTTGTTAATCTATGTATCAAACTTGTATGTGTGTGTAAAAATAAAAATTGATTTGAATAGAAAATAAAAATATAAATTTAAGTACCCTTTTTAAAATTATTTAATCACGACATGTTTCGGCTAAATAATGCCACTATCAAGTCAAAAAAAATGAAAAAAATATACATAAAAAATGAAAAAGATATTTCAGTCTTTCAAAAAAATCATAGGGTACAGTAGATTGTATTGTACGGGAGAATCTGATATCTAACTGATCTTAAAAATGAGATTTGAAACATAATCATTTTTGTTTATAATTGTGATTATTAATCAATGTATAGCCTATAACAAATCAAATTGAATTATATTTTTAATCAAATCATCGTTTATTGTCATAAACCATACACTATGTTGAGACAATCGTCATTATTGATTAAAAAAATGAAAATACGAGTTAAAGTACTCAGCTATCACAGATAAAACTTATACTACACACTACAATCCACACATATCTAAAACAACAAATGGATCCATGAGCAATCACTACAGCACAGCACCACAACACAATAATAACAAAGGTATTACACAACAAATATTATAAAACAATGCTTCAAAAATACAATAAAATAGGTAAATGTATGTGAGTGGATCAACAGAAATCAGAAACAAAAAGAAAATAAAACATAATGAAATGCATTGTTTCAATGTATAAATTTAATAATTTCTAATCATATATTTATTTGATTTGTTCTTTACAGCACTATAGAGACGTACTGAAAGCATTGCAAACAATACACAACAATACCTCGGCGAAGGACCATGATTACCCAGCCATTAACAAAGTGGTCCAGGACTTCCAAGTGAGTAGAAAATAAACAATAATTATTTATCAGGAATTCGGTAGGCCTAGATAGGTGTAGATAATTTAATGGTTTAATTATTGTTAGCCTAAAGCCATGATTTGTTCTTCAATGATATTGGAAACTTCAGCTGAAAATTCATATATGTAGTTTATAGTCGATATTAAAGTCTCAAACGGAGAGTGAACAAGAATCAACTAATTGAAAGATTGAGACATTCTCTGCAAGCGATTCCAAGCTACCGTACTAGTTTTGTTAGTACTAGTTACAAGATTTCAGATAATCATGATAGAGACTCACTGTCGTAGGCTACTACAATAAAATGTCTGTTTGATAGAAATAGACTACAGTGAAATAGAAATTAAGTCAAATCAAATAAAACAAATTAAAAATCGTTTATTCATCATTAATAATAACAAAAGATGAAAAACATAGAAATTTGAATAAAACTCGGCTACACAGAATAAAATTAAATCCCGAAAAATAGAATTAAAAGATCTTGTAGAATCTCAGTATAGAAGCATTTTACTTACCGTATATGGGCTACTTTTGTACAAATTAATAAAAACAATAAAAAAATTGTAGTACTGTACCCAATTGAATTCCGTGGGTACCGTATCTTTTTATTCAACGCAGGGTGGAGAGAGATCGTTCGCTAGTATTGGTTAAGACTGGCAGAGTTATAAAAATCTTCATCAGGGAATGGATTGTCTGAAAAATGTTTTTGTTACAGGCTGTAAAAAAGTCCATTCCCTCATTTGAATATATTTTTTTCTCAGTAAAGAATTAACATTCTATTAAAACAGAAGTAAAAGAAGCAACCTATCACTGTAGATAACAAGAAGTTTTCAGTTGATGGCGTTCACGAATAGAGTCTGCAAGTATAGGTGTAGAGAATATCTGAGCTTGAAATCAAATATTTTCCACAGTAGAGAATGAAATAGCTATTTATGTATTAAGAGTGTAATGCGCGACTTTATCGTTCGCGCAAAACAGTTATCACGCGACGCGAAGCGGAGTGTGATAATTTTGCAAGAGCGATAAAGAAGCATTACGCGCGAATTACATACAACATTTTTTCTACAACTGCCCAAACCTGTTAAATTACTTATATCAGCAGAGTTTCAATTACCGACTTTTTAGGTTAAGATCTGACTTTTTGGCGAGCTGCTTACAATCAGCTGATTGGGGAGCGTAAAGAAACTCTTCTGCGCATGCGCCAATGATAAGGGAGCGTAAAGTAAATCTACTGCGCATGCGCGGATGGTTAGCGAGCGAAAAAGTAGATTCTCCTCAGAAATAAGCTGTTTTACGAGGAGAATTGAGTATGTAAATTCTTTTTCTATGCGCAGTTGTGGAAAAAAATTATTTTCTTATTTCATTCATTGAAAAAAATATTAGGTAAATTTGAAAGAAAAAAATCGATGGGAAATATATTTTTCAATGTTTCAATTTTCTGTTTCCAGTCAACATACAGAGACGTGACAGTGGAGTCGGGCCTAATGGAACCAGAGGGTGATGGGAAACCTTTGCTTTCATTACAAGATCTAGAAAGCAGACTTGTTTTCACCCGGTGTAAGGTGAATATCAGCATTGAACCTTCATTATTCAGCCCTGTTCATTATATACCTTAATTAAATTATTATTCCTCTGTATTCAAAACACATAAATAGTACAATATCGTGGCACCGAGCTTAGCTCGTTATTTATTTATTGATAAACAAACACAATTCATTAAAATGATTGGGGAAGGACTAATATGCACAGCCCAAAACGGTTTCTTCCCCGAATTTTGATTTATACACTATAAATAGTCCGCCAGAAAGTAGGTTACCTATGTTCCATAAACTTGAATTCAGGTCCAATCTTCCGTCCAAACATTTGAAAACAGAAAAGTTCTAGATTGTTTACAGACCAAATTGGATAACAAAATAACACTCAATAATCACTTTACTTACTTTACTTTATCCGGCTCTACAGTCCTGGGTGGACTTTGGCCTCCTCAACATAGCGCCTCCATTCGTCTCTATCCTGAGCACTCCGTCGCCAGTTTGCCACGCCCAGCACCCGGAGGTCTCCGATCACGTCATTCAGCCATCTTGTCCGTGGTCGACCTCTCTTTCTCGTCCCAAGCATTCTTTCTTCCAATAATCACTTGAAACGGTAAAATAATGATCAACTTTGAAAATTATTATGAATTTATCATAACATCGCGAAAATATGTTTTTATTTTGAATAAGATTATTATTTTTCATGAGTTATGAATAATTTGACCTTTCAAATCCTTGAGGTTACTTTTACTTCGAAAACTTTTATATGTGTACCGGTACTGTAAAACCTTCATTATGTACGGTTGTTAAGTGCGTATCACGATACCTTATTAGTATATACAGCATTTTGAATTAATACATTCGAATTATAAATTCATGACGAATCGATATAAATCGAAATGATAAAGAGATGAACACTTGGGTGTTTTATTGCATTTATTCATTCTAGCCGTTTATTATTTATTGCTCAGTTCGCATAGTGTGTATATTTATTCAATACATTTGAGTTATAAATCGACGACAATTCATGATCACTAATATGTTTTTGATGGAATGTTTGACAGCCGTTCGTGCTAAGTTCGCCCGGACGACAGTGGATATTCGGCGGCGACCTGAGTCGCGTGGAGGGACGATCAGTGCGGCCGTTCTGGGCTCTGCTCTTCACCGACCTCCTCTTGTTCGCCAAGGTCAGCCGCGATCGAGTCCTCTTTGTCACCGAGGAGCCTCTCTCTCTACTCACCGTCAGTCAGGCGCTCTTCTCTATCAGAAAGAAAGGTAAAAGTGTTTGATGTACCTGTAAAATTAGAATAGAATAGAATAGAAAAAAACGTTCATTAAATAAATAAGCTACTGTGATGATAAAACAGCTGTAATATTTATAATCTGTTATCTCTGTTACTAAGACACATATTTAATGTCGAATAAAGCTCGTGTTGAGTCAAATTCTATTACAATTTATTCGACATTAAATATAAAATAAATGGGTCCGAAAAGAAAAACGAGTAAACGTCAAGATTTAGTCAATGAAAAAG
Source organism: Nilaparvata lugens (assembly GCF_014356525.2). NCBI lineage: Eukaryota > Metazoa > Arthropoda > Insecta > Hemiptera > Delphacidae > Nilaparvata > Nilaparvata lugens. The sequence continues at coordinate 59,478,471 of NC_052510.1, read as the reverse complement.
AAGCTTATGCCATTGTGGAATCAATCAGGAAATGGCGACATTACTTACTTGGACGAGAATTTACACTTATCACAGACCAGAAATCAGTTTCATTCATGTTTAGTAATAAACAAACCAGCAAGATTAAGAATGACAAAATCCAACGATGGCGCCTTGAATTGTCAGAATATAAGTTCAATATAATTTATAGAGTTGGAAAAGAGAATATACCAGCAGATACACTATCAAGAGTCTGTGCCACTGTTGGATGCCATACAGATATAAAGAAACTGATAAAAATTCATGAGGACCTGTGTCATCCAGGAGTTACTCGACTCCATCATTGGACCAAAACAAAGAACTTACCATATTCAATAGATGATGTAAAAGAAGTATGTTCCAAATGTATTACATGTTCTGAAATGAAACCACGCTATGCCAAAGGAACTGGCCGCCTTATCAAAGCAACTCGACCATTTGAACGTCTTAATATGGATTTCAAAGGCCCACTACAATCGAGTTCAAGGAACAAGTATATTTTAGTTCTTATAGACGAATATTCCAGATTCCCATTTGCCTTCCCCTGTCCTGACATGACTACTAATACAGTAATAAAACACCTTACATCACTATTCTCTCTTTTTGGTGTACCGTCTTACATACATTCCGATAGAGGAACATCGTTTATGTCATCAGCTTTGAAAAATTTCCTACTATCAAAAGGAATTGCCAGCAGCAGAACATCGCCCTATAATCCAGCCGGTAATGGGCAAGTCGAACGGTACAATGGAGTTATATGGAAAAGTGTGATGCTAGCCCTAAAATCGAGAGGTTTGAACAACAGTCACTGGGAACAAGTTCTCCCCGATGCCCTTAACTCTATTCGTTCCCTATTATGCACAAGCACCAACTGCACACCACATGAGCGGATGTTTTTACATGCAAGAAACTCAAGTAATGGAAAACCATTACCAACCTGGCTATTGACACCTGGACCAGTATGGTTGAAGAAGATGACAAAAAACTCAAAACAAGAATCGCAAGTTGAAAAAGTTGAATTAATCGAGAGTAACCCTTGTTCGCCACAACGACGGTAGAGAATCGACAGTCTCACTTCGCCAGCTCGCCCCATACCCCACGAGTGCCGATTGATATTAAGGGGGGAAGATTGTGATGATAAAACAGCTGTAATATTTATAATCTGTTATCTCTGTTACTAAGACACATATTTAATGTCGAATAAAGCTCGTGTTGAGTCAAATTCTATTACAGCTACCTTAAGCGAACCTCAAAGAGGCTGCTTGACAAGGTACCATATTATACAAAACATGTAAATTCAAATATAAATATACATATATCAGTGGAATTTATTTCTACTTAACAGTTAAATTTACTTATCAGTTTATCAAACTGTTAAAATTACTAACAGAGTTTACTTGAAAGTTGAAATTATCAAGATATTAATAACGGTAATTAATTAATTGTTGGCTCAGCTCTTAAAAATCTCAAAAGTGTTATTATGTATAGTCAACCTGAACTCACATACAAAAAATAGAACAGAATGAATTACAACAATAAAATACATTAATAATGAATTACATTATGTTACATCTAAAGTGTAATTATTCAACCACATCTTTAAAATAATTTCCAACAGGCGCATATTAACAAACTCAGCACAATTATCGGGTAAATCATTGAAAGTTTTTGGTACACTGTAGATTAAGGTGCTTTTGACTAAATTATTCTAAGTGAATGGTACAACATATCTCTCATTCCTTAAATCATATCGATTATGATTTATAAATTGATTCATAACTAAATATTTTTTGTTGAAGTAGTTTTCTAAAATCAATGTGAGTGAACAGAAATATTCTATATTCAAAACCTTGCATCTATTCAAAAGGTTCTCATATGAAATATCTCCCTGAGAATTGCTGACCAAACGTAAAGTCTTTCTCTGTACCGAAGATATTCTCCTAAGATAAACATTGCTAGCAAATCCCCAACCTTGCAACCCATATCTCATAACAGACTCTCCCAAGGCTATATACATCATCATTCTTATCCACTTTATTGGGTATTAAATCTTTAATATAATACATTTTGGCCAATACCTGTTTCAGTCTTTCATAAACATTTTTTATGTGAATATCCCAACGAAAATGACTGTCAACTGTTACTCCTAAATACTTATAATTTATACAATTCGATATGAACTGACAATCTCTTGTACATAAGACAATTTATTGCAAAAATTGATAATAATACCTGTAAAGTACCTGTAAAAGAAAGGCAAAAGTGTTCGAAGTAACCTGTAGCAGTAGCCTACACTATACTGAAAAAATGTGTTTATCAGTATTGTAGCACCTGTTAATTAGTTTATAATTACTCGAAGTCACTCATGATTAAATTCTTCGTCATAAATTATTGTCTCCATAAATATTCATCATTCACATCCAGAGATTCAGATACCAGTGATTTTTTGGCCTAGTTTTCGACGTAGATAAGTTATCAACTCTATTTCTGTTCTGTATAGGGATACTTGTAATATAAATAGAAAGAAAAATAAAAATCTCAGTACCCTTCTTGAATTATTTTATAACAACATGCTTCAACATTGATGCAATTTTCAAGTGATATGAAGTAAATAAATATAAGTACTGCTTTTTATTTATACTGAGCAGTATTTATTTATTTACTTCATATCACTTGAAAATGGCACCAATGTTGAAACATGTTGTGATATAATAATTTAAAAAGGGTATTGAGATTTTCATTTTTCTTTCTATTTAAGTTATCAACTTATATGTGTTTATTTCTTAAAGAGTAATTCATACAGAGAATCTATATATTCATTTGATGAAGTGAACAAAATCCAGAGAAAAGAGAAACAGGCAATTGCTTAAATTTCTTCTATTTCTCGATTTTGTCTCATGGCATATCTTATAGGTAGACTAATTCAATTTTTTTGGATTGTCCAAATTCATAATAAGTAACCCAAATCATACAACTTGAAAATTGAAAATCGGAATGAAACAGTCAATTTCACATTAGAGTTGTATTAGGATTGATATTGTTGTATTTCTCCATATAAATCTTCAAAACAATAAAGTAAATGTTGTCTTCCACTAATAACATGGATAGAATAATACATAAACAATGGGAGTTCTACAATTAAATTCAACTCTTTTTAAATTTTCGAATTGCAGCTATGTAGTTTCAAGTGCTGCTGAGTTCACAGAATATAAAAATTGTATTTATCAATTTCATATGTGAGTTCCAAATTCACTTTTTTATTCAACATTTAACTGTCCTACAATATAATATTCATCATCTCATCAACATTTTCCCTATAGAATTATACAGAATAGACGCAACTGGTGCAGTCATTTGGATAGAATGCCCCTTGAAGTCCAAAACTATAGACCTACAGGAAAAAGAGATGTAGGGAGGCCAAGAAAGAAATGGGTACTGGAACATGTTAATTAATAAACCTAATCCCTGTAGTGAAGATATAATATTCATTTCCTTATAAATTTTTGAATTGCAGCTACGGAGTTCCGACTGCTACTGAGTTCGACCCCCCCGGGAACCGACAGCCCTGTGCCCGCCGGGTGTGGAGGAGCTCTCTCCGAATTTCCACTTCGTGGAACGCCCCGGAAAAACTCGAGGAAACGAACTGTGGCACTGCGTGCTCCGACACCTGAACTCAAAGCCGTCTGGCAGAATCTCATTCAACGGCAAATGTGAGTATACTGTATGCTAATCTGTATTTTAAAATTTTTTTGTTAGGAATGAGTTTGTTTTGGATTTGAATTCGAATTTTGAGTAAAATTTGCTTGTTACCATGTAACATTACAGACTCTGCCAAGTACCTTGGGATTATTATTGATTCACATCTTAGATGGAACTGTCAAATTGATGATAAATGTAAAAAGCTAAAATAATATTTGATATACAGATTTCACAGAATTAGTTTGATTAATGATAAAAGTATTTCAAAGTTGCTTTATACTGCTTACGTTCAATCCATCTTGCAGTATGGTTTACTGGCGTGGGGTGGTGCGGCGGGTTGTCACATAGGTAGGTTGTTTGTGGTGCAAAAGCATATTATGAGAGCAGCGTTGGGTAAGCCCAGACTCTACCCAAGCTCAGAGTTATTTAGAGAATTTAATGTTCTGACTCTAAGACAGCTATATATTAAAAGTCTAATTCAGTATGCGGATAAAAATAAAATTCAACATGATATCCGTGAAACCCCGTACAACCTAAGAAATTTGACAGTGGTCCAAAACAGAGTTGACCTGAATGTTCGTCGATATCAATTCAATTACAGAGTTAATAGATTAATAAATGTTGTGCCTAGAAGAATTATTAAAATAAGCTGTAAGAAACATAACTCTAAGGAAGTGGATAATTGGATAAAAACAAATGATCTTATTGTATGGTGATCTGAGTTTGTCAGGTACCTATTTCTTGTCTACCGATTTTTTAAGAGTTGTGGAGGATTTCCGTTGTGTTTCTGTATTGAACTTACTTAATTTTCAAAACTCAATATTTCATTTTGTAGTTTGTGTATTTCTGCCTGTCTGAAGTGTTCTCATAACTATGTCTTATTCTATTTGTAGGAATACTTAATAATGTAGAAAAATATAAGTAATATATGTATATAATATAAGTGAATATATAAATGTTGAAATATATTTCACAATCATAAGAAAAATAATCAAAATAGTTTATGCATTGTTTTTGCTTAGAATAGTTCGCCTTCTTGCTGCTTTGTTGTGTTCAGAATTTATATAGACTTCTTCCTGCGCTCAGGTTTTTACCTTTGCAGGGAGATATTTCTTCATAGACTAATGTAATATTTCTGTTTCTGTGAATGTATTTTTTTTTTTGAGGAAATAAATAAATTTGAATTTGAAAAATTTGAACATCAGTGACTTTCAATGATCGAGTGTTGGAGATTAGATTTTAAACGATTCGTTCACTTGCTGCCGCAACAAATTGTTACACTTGTTGCTGTAGCAATTGTTTTACACTTGTTGCCGCAACAAATTGTTACACTTGTTGCCGCAACAAATTGTTACACTTGTTGCCGCAACAAATTGTTACACTTGTTGCCGCTACAAATTGTTACACTTGTTGCTGCAGCTATTGTTTTACACTTGTGTTAGTGCAACAATTTTTTATACTTGCTGCAACAATTAGTTAGTTAGATTTGTTACTGCAGCAATAATATTTATAGAGTGCTGTAATAATAAATATTACAATAAAAATGATTGCTGTAACACTGTGAAAATAATTCAAGTAGAGCTGGGTGACGGTCTACCTCAACAATTGGGCTCCAAATTGATTCCCTCTGATAAGAATATTCTCCTGAAAATTTATATTTGGATTGAGTTCTTCAGTGTTCTCTATCATGTTTTCTTTAAGGTACCGTACTTACTTCGTTCTGGATCAATCTTTCACAACTTTTGGTCCTTTTCATAGGACACTTCTATTAATAATACTATTGTATTCTTATAAAACTTCAAAGTGAAAAAACACTCACATTCTTTGGTGTGGCGACGCGTTTCATGCTGGTGTGGCACATTCTCAAGCACGAAACGTGTCGCCGCACCAAAGAATGTGAATGTTTTTTCACTTTGGAGTTATATAAGAATACAATGGTAATAATTCCAGTGAAAACAAGATGGATAATCAACTACGAACTTATCTATTAAGTCTTGCGGCCTAGTGAATCTTTATATATTATTTTATATATAAATTTCATGGTTCATTAGATTTCATGAGTGTCCTAGAAACTAGACCTTCATCAATGCTCAATAATTAAATAACTGGCTCTTGTCATCCAATTCATTTTTGATAATTCGAGAAAGAGGTGATCAATCATGACTATTTTTACAACATTGAGTTTTTAAATTGACAAGAACATGTGCTGATCGTGTACTATTTGCAATAATAATACATATAGGCTCAATCAACACAGAATATTTGTCATTCATAATCGCCAAAATGCTACATTTTTTCTAGTTGCTGTTTCTATGGCTGTACATACATTTACTCATTCATTTATTGACGATGCTGAATGAAATAGCGACAAACAAATGAAAGTAGAAGATAAAAATAAAAGCGAATATGCAATCATCATCCACGGCTCTACAATCCAAAACGGATCTTGGCCTCCTCCAGCAATCGCCTCCATTCTACACTGTCCATGGCAGCTCGTCTCCAATTTCTTACACCAAGCCTCCTTGCATCTTCAGTGACTGAATCCATCCATCTCAGTCTTGGTCGACCAGGGCGTCTTCTTCCTTCCATGTTGTAATTCATGATTCTTTTAGCCGGATATGAGTCATCAGCTCTTTCAACATGGCCTGCCCACCTGAGTCTCCCTACTCTGATAATAGCCAGTGCATTGGTGTGGCCGTACATATCATACAGATCCCTATTCTTTCTTCTGTGCCACACTCCATCAACTTGCACACCACCAAAAATTCGGCGTAGAATCTTTCGTTCGAAAATGTTGATCATATTTTCATCCAGTTTTGTTAGGGTCCATGCCTCACTGGCATAGGTCAGCACAGGCAGAATCAGTGTGCGGTAGATTCTTATCTTTGTCTCTCGGCTCAAATTCCTTGATCTGAAGTGTTAGGCTAAACCGAAGTATGTCCTATTTGCAAGTAGGATTCTTCGCCTGATCTCATGTGCTGTTTCATTTTTTGAGTTTACTGAAGAGCCAAGGTAGACGAACTCATCAACCACCTCCAAACCACAATTAGTTATCAGGTCAGACTGTGCAGCATTTAATCTATGAGCATTGGACCTTGATGAGACCATAATCTTTGTTTTCTGCTTGTTTATAATCAGTCCCATACTATTTGCTGCCCCTCTCATGCTATTATATGCCTCCATCATATAGGGGACTGATCTGGCTGCAATGTCAATGTCATCAGCATAAGCCAGTAATTGAATTGTCTTATTGAGCAAGATTCCTCTAGTGTCAATTTTGGAGTCTCGTATCACTTTCTCCAATGCCACATTGAATATGCAATCACATGAACGAATATGTGGGCCTAACAGTTGAAAACTGTTCAATTTCAAAATTCCAGACTACTATTGTAATTAAATTATCATATTTTGAGTATATTCACTAGAGAAACAAGAAATTCAAAATTATTATTTCTATTGAGAACTATTCGGAGTATAGACAAACAAGTATAGGTACAAAACTCTTTCTTGAAATATTCAAATCTGCCAACTATAGTGCAAATAGGTAACAAAAGAAACAGCATGCAAGTGCAGAAGTCCATTTCCACTCAGGCCGCTGCAATTCTCACGCCTTATTGTCGTGAAAAAATCATCAATAACAACATATCTCTCTTTAAACTTCTGTTCTATTATGTTGTTGTGGATGTGATGTTGTGATGAATATGTCATTTGAAATTTAATCTTCTATTTTTATTTGATATTTTTCTTTAACGACGATTTGCGTTGCTTTGCAGAATCTACCTGAACACAGGCCGCGGCGGGACGCCGGCGAGTAGTCCGCTGGACTCACCCGATCCTCTGACGGCGGACAGCGTCGCTACGCTCGACTCCATGTCACTCAAACGGCAGGTAGTGATAGTGCCTCCTCCCTCCCCCAACCCGCAACCCAACAACCAAACCCAACCACAAAACGAATCCAAAAACGAAACAGAAGACCCCAATGATAACCCACCTCATCCCAAAACTGAACCCGAAAAAGATTCTGATAAACCTTCTCCTGAAAAAGAGCCTGAAAAGCCACCCCCCGAAAAAGAACCCAAAAAAGAGCCCGACAAGACACCCCCCAAAGACCCCGATTCCTGAGACAAGCCCTCACGTCCCAACCGGTGTTGCAGTCCGACTAGGTTCTAAGCGGAAGTCCGACTAGGCTCTAAGTGGAAGTCCGACTAGGTTCTAAGCGGAAGTCCGACTAGGTTCCAAGCGGCAGAGCTTTTTTCAAATAAGGTTATCCGACCTACTTCCGGCTTAACGTAATGTGATTATCAATGGTGCGATTTGTGAATGGAAATGGTTTTCATAATTCTCACATCAGTAGGAGTAGTAGTCCCAATCCGTTAAAGACGGATTCCCACTTAAATTTTCTCTACCCTTGAGGATAAAATACTTAGATTTATATCTCGGATTCCTTACATGTCATATGCTACCAAGCAATGCGTGATTATGTAGTGTTTTTTGGAAAATGAAACTAATCTCAACTAAATACTAGTAAGAATATTATTCACATAAGTTCTAATGGGGTGATCCATGCTCGCTTAGTCGGGCTGAGGGAAAATATATAACTCTTAGAACTAATGGGAATTATATTGTCACAAATACCGACATATGTGGGAATCGGCCTTATATTTGAATTCCTTGGAGTTGTATAGGCTACGTTCGAGTGTTCATAGGAAAATAATGATCAGGCATACTTGATATATCTTTCAATAATCATTCCACAAGCCTTGATAGGTGAAAAATTTTCTATAAACTACATCAGTCAACGTTTTAACTACACTCAGAAATAATTGGATCTAACAAGGTTTGAAAGAAATATTGAGTAGAATATTAAAATTCCGATCCTATTGCATTACACTAGATATATGTATTAATGGTAGTTCTACATACTAGTTGAAAGTTAACCACAAAATCCAGTTTATATAGATTGAAATAGAAGTTGGAGACAAAAATCGTTTGAATTAATAATCGTTCTGGAATCGATTAAAAATGAAAATCTGCTGGAAGTTCTCAAATAAACTACAAAACTATTATAGATCATGCTTAGCTATATAGGCTTTCTAAAACTGAAACATCTATCATTTAACTAGCATTTCAATCTCAGTTTTTGAGTAATTTTTGTCCAAATGCTCCAGGTCTGAACAATTTTTCTATTTGTATATTTATATTAATATTTTGAAGAATGATTCTTATAAGATCTACTGTATTTTATTGGAATAGTTGGCAAAATACACATAAGCTGCGTTTACACCAACCTTATAGATTCTATTAGATTGAACGGAACTTGACAAACACATATGTTCATCATGTGTATGATAAGTTGTGTTTAATCTAATAGAATCTATAAAGATTAAGTTATTAACATTTTGTTAATAACTTTGGTGTAAACGCAGCTATACAGTTCTCATGATTTGTTTATTGAGAATCAGCAGAATAGAAACCGTAGCATTTTTAATTAAAATATAGTATTTGGGAACTAGCATTTCATGATTTCAAATAATTAAGAACTTTTCCTAAATCTCGTCAATATCCTATAAATAACCTTTCCCGCATTGCGTACCGTATCCTTATTTGAAAAGCTTAGAACTGACTGCAATATTAGTTGAGATGTGAGGTATATTTTAGATTTGAATACACTGAATGATTGAAATTTGAAAATATTTTAGTATTATGTAATCAACTGAGTACAAACTGTTGGGATTGAAAATGTGATAATCTAACTTTGTAGTTAAGTTGCAAAATTTATTTTTCTAACTTATTGAAATGTATTGAAATATTGCAAGTGTGAAACCCAATAATAATTGTGAATAAGTTGGTTGAATTTAATGAATGTGATTTTTTTCATTCATAAATTTAAGATTTATTTCCAATGAAATTATGAGTCGAAATAATAATTTTCCATATAGCATATTTCTATCAATGAGTTAGTTATTTGTAACTTTATTCTGTGAATTAATGAATATTTCTACTGCTACGGTGCCAAATATTATGTAGAAAATGGGTAGAAATGTTTGTCAATTTTGGTATTTTTTATGGATTTTACAATTTAAATCTGTTCTGATTTATTGTGATTTTAGCCTGTAGTGTTGTCAATTTGTGAATTATAAATTAATGTAAATAGAAAATAAGGAAGATTTTGAATTCTCACTGGATAATATCAGGCAAAGAATTGAGAGGTGACTTTGATTTTTGTTTGGATTTGATTCAATGAATCACTACCATCATCTATTGCTCACAAAAATACATTTTTATTTATTTGATACAATAAATTTATTCATTTGACAGCGAATCTTAATCGTTATGTACTGCTATATTGTTGGCAATACAGTGTACAAATAAAGAATAATAACTTTCTAATAAATTCCATATTGCACTGAGCATAAACAATATTTCTGCTACATAGAACAAATAATCTTGATTCTGTAAATGAATCTTGAAATTTCAAATAGCAAAAATTGATAGGATTTTCATGATGAGACAAAAAGAGTATCCGATTATTATCGGCCATTTCACTTGAATTCCTCTTCCAGATATTAAATTAAAATGTAACTTAGGATTGCCTTTGCTGGAGAACGATCTGGACCACCACCTCTGTTTACGGAGGTAGTGTTTCAACTCAGCTTATACATTTTTTATTCATTTGTAAACTCAGCTTATATAATTTCGGAAACAATTCTCATTGAAGAATGTATGAGAATTACCTGGATACGTATTTAAGACTAAGTTCAAAAAGTGAGAATATCTTCATTGTATATGCCTATTGTTGTAAAATGATCCACTTTCAAAATTGTACAATGGGATAGATTGTCACCTAAGGATTGATTCTAATCCAGGATCTAGGTATCCTGGAATGCTCATTAAGTATTATCCAGTAAAAAAGGGAATTTAACAAAACAAAATTTGTGGTATAATATTATTAATGATTTATCAGACACTCGATTGTATAAGGAATTACTCATCAATTTCAAGAGCAGCTGAAAAAATCAATTTAAAAAGTTGATATTTTTTTCTATTCATGAGTATTACCATAGAGAAACAATAGCGTAAGTAGATATCCCATATGGTATAGGGCGTTTATGTCGCAACTTTTACTGTTATCTCAAGTTGATAGTCCACGTAGTTCTTTCCTGTGAAGCTTTTTGACGCTGGTAGTCTCTCATATTGTGCCGTTCATACAATCTTACCCGGCCAAAACACTAAAAATCGACAATAATCGGCTTAAGATAACAGTAAAAGTTGCGACATAAACGCCCTATACCATGGAATATCTACTTACGCTATATTGTTTCTCTATGGTAATAGGTACTCATAGGATTTCAATGTAGACATTTTTCATGAATTAATGTTCCAATCACATGAACAGCTCTGTTGATGGACTACTTACATTTTGATATTCATTTATGAAGTCTTCTTTGCTAATTTCCAACAATTCCATTAAACTACCTATTATTGAAAAAAAACTGTCAATAAATTAGAAAATTCATACAACCGAGTGTCTGAAATCTTATTTATGTTGTGAATAAATTATAATTATTAAGTTACAATTTTTGTAAAACTTAGTGTGCTCTTTCAGACCAAATTGTTGATCAAAATTTAATTTTCATGTTCTTGAAATTAGTTGAAATTGTTACAAAACATTAAGTGTAATGTCGACATATTGATCATTTCCTGATAACACGCTTGTGAAAATGTTTTGAAACTGTGTAAATTTTGAAAAATGTACCCCTTTATCCTATTCACCTATCCTTTAATTTGACGAGGGAGGTATGGCAGTAAATAGTTGAAAATGTTTGAGAAAATGGAGACACTCATATAAATTAATATTATTTGCTATGGCTTTGTATTATCATAACATATCTTGATTAATTTTCATTTTTTAATTTTTATTTTCAAAAATTTCCAGACTCTTGATTCAACTATTTAAGCACAACTTGGTGTGATGCACATAGTCTATGAGAGAGGAGTTCAAATTTTGACACACAGCCTTTATTTCTCTGTTGTATATCCTACTTTTTCACTGTTAAAATTAAACTTGAATTTTAAAAACACTTTTGAAGTGAAAATACACTTAGTTTTGTAGTGACGATTGTTTCGACCTGTTGTTGGTCATCATCAGACAGTCATCAACAGGTCGAAACGATCGTCACTACAAAAGTAGGTGTATTTTCACTTCAAAAGTGTTTTTAAATTCAACTTTAGCCTTCATTTGTTAGAAATTTTTCCAATTTATCAACACAACTATAGTTATTCATCTATTTGAACCATGAGAGACATTTGAAATATTTCAAATTATTTGTAATTATTTAGTATTTGTTGTAAAGATATCCGTAAATTATTATTTTCAGAGTAGTTTAATCTCTTCCTTCAAGCCTATCAAAATCTGCAATAATTTTATTTTGTAGAGAAAAACTTCCACTTCCTAACAATCCAGTGTGCTTGAATGCTCAAAATTTGAATTAAATTTTTTATTTAAGTTTCAACAAATTATTTTACTCTCATTTATCATATTTCTGTCACTCAATGCAATAGTTTACAAAAAAAAAAACTTCTCTGCAGTTACACGCCTGTAAAAATGGAACTGTAACAATGTTATGGAAAAATATACCAGACGTGACTGTTATTGAATTTCTCAAAGTATGAGATCATTCAGTACACATAGCTTTCTCAGAACGATATTTCAAAGTCATCACAACTTTTAAGCAAATTCTATCACATTTCCACCCCATCAATAAACATTTCAACGCTTTTCCATTCCTAGTAATAATGAATAAGCTGTATAAATGCAATAAGTCAATTGATAGACTATGAATAATAGCTAAGTTAATATAACTCAATTGCAGAACACCAAATCTTATGGAATCTAAAACACTTTGAAAAATAATTTTTCTTTCATTTTCTCTCAAGGTCAACGCACAGTTACCTCTAATTTTCAATTTTTAATCAATATGTAGATGTATTTCAATGTGTTCATTTTTGCACATGCTTGTTATGATTTTTGTTTCTACTTAGTGATATTGTTCAATCACTTGGAAATTTCGCTATTATAATTTTAATGCTTCTGTGAAATAAATAAGTATTTTGACATATTCACTGGCCGTATTTATTTCACACCAACAAACCAAGCTAGATTTTAATAATGAAACTTTTTCGGACTTCTCCATCTTGCTCTGATTGGAATGAGAAGAATATTAAAACAGTCTCTCCAAAACTTTATTATTGATACTCTTCAAATAATTCTAAGCAACTATTCAGTCTTGAAATACTTTCTTCAAGTTAATAGAAATTATTTTAAGTGAGGCTGATTTTCTAATGCAACAGATACAGACAGAAAGTTTATTAACGCACATAGATTCCTCGAATTTCTTATATGGATGAGCAAATGTTTTTGGAATTAGTCTTAAAACAATTCTGAAAGAATCAATCAATTCAGAAACGTTTTGCGAACCACACAGCATGAATAAATGGGACCCAATTGATGTGTCTTACTTAAGAATACATTCAGGAAAATTCAAACAAAATTTCAGTGTTTACTGCCATGTCTCTATCAACTTCCACCTCTTTCATATTATCTTAATTAGCTTAATTATATAGTTTTTCATCAAAATAGGAATACAAATTTAGTCAATGAATAATTTTTTACCTTATAATCTCAGTCTGACAGAGCAATGGCAGATTGATTTAAAAATAAGGGACCAATGTTTCAAAATTCAATTACAAGTTTCCCTTTTCTACAAGTTTATGTGAATAAGAAATAAAACACTATCACATTTATAAGAGGACGAATCTATATATCCAATACCTTAACTAAGATTCAATTTATTGTTATGTCTTGTAGAAAACCTTATCGTAATCAGAACATTTTATCCAGTACTGGTACCTAACTAAATAATTTGACATATTTTGCGAATTTTCATCTCAATTGATTTTATATTGAAATTATTATGTTTTCAACGATCTTAATGTTTTCATGAGTAGGCCTATTATCTCAATATTGAAAGCTGAAAGAAGGTAAAGAGTTGATTGTTACACATATACAAGTTTACCTATTCTGGAATAGGTATTACAATAAAGTCAGGATTACAGTACCTCTGAAGACTGATTACGCATTGACTTATTAGATATATTATTAAGATAGAAAATCTTTGAATGAATGAATTATATTGGATGCAAATCAAGGTTTTGAGATTGAGTTACATCAAAATATTTATTGCAGACTTATTTTTTTTATAAAATTCACGTGAAAGAACGTCATAATTTATAAATGTGATGATATTGTTTTCAAAAAAATTATCGTAATATTCACAATAAATATTATTTTAGTTTTCATCCACGAAAGTTTGTAAGACTTGAGCTGATGACCAGATTTCAACTGTTGTTTGAGATGAAAAAGGAGCAGTTCTGGGTAATATAGTTGTGAAAATTGTCCAAGAGTTCAATAATTTAATTGTATAGTACGATAATATGATAGTGAATGAATTAAATTCAACCACTAAGAGATGGGAGAGTCAATGAAATCATCAGAGACAGTGATAAAATTACTGAAACATGTACTACTGCAGCTTCTTTGAATGGTTCCTCTCGTTTCGGACACAATTCCCTTCGAGCAAAAATAGTATTACTACTTATGCTACCGTACTCATTGAGTATAGTGGAAGCAATTTTTGTACAAAAAAGGAATAGCTGCTGCTTTTGCACTATACTGGCTTGTATCGATTCTATATTATCAGAAGCAGTGTTATTGGCTTGATTCCGTACAGAAGTTGTCAATATAGAACAACTGAGTTTGTGGTGAATAATTCAAGCCAATATTGATGTAACACCCACCATGTTAAGGCATTCCCACAGCCTGTCACAAGTCTGCGAGCGGTGTAAGAGTAAGTTCTGTCACCATTTTAGTCTAGAATAGTGTAGATTTATTGTAACATTTTTTAGTGTATGTACATTCTTGAATGTCTTTTTTCTTCAGAATTTGCTGATATCAACCATTGTAACAATAAATCTCCTTTATCACCCTCGTTAAAATTTGAACAATTTCCAAAATATAGTTCCAACATTTACTTCAGAAGCTTGAAAACATCAAGAAATATATAAACTGAATGTTTTTTCTCAAACTCTATCATTTGCTTGTCATTTTTGTGCCATACGTTGGTCTCTCCAGACCTGGCAAATAAGAATAATATCAATCAATCATTACATTTTCTGATTTGCAGAATATTTATTTATTCAGAGTGGGTAAAGATGAATAACTTTTTCAAAATAACAAAAATACTTTGCAGCCTATTAATTTATTGATCATTATTCAGTTTGTATCTAGTCTAGAGTTGAAGATTAAAATTCATTGTTCTAAAATTATTAGTCAATTATAGTACCGAAGTACAGGATAAATTAGGTGAAAATAGAAAGTTTAATTGAATAAAAATATAAATTTGTCACAAAATAGTTTAAAAGGATACCGTACTCAGATCTATATTTTTGTTTGTCAATTCATATTTTGGTATATCAATTTATTTTGTTATATGTTTGTCACAAAATAGTATAAAAGGGTACTCAGATTTATATTTTATTTATATTTTTATTTATATTAAAAGTAGCCCTAAAGAAAAAAGACAAATTTTAATTTATTCTGCTGCTTGAATTAATACCTACCTTGATTTTTCATCCCATAGATCTCAGGAACAACATTCTTTTCCACAGTTAATATTAGCCTACATAATACAAATACTCCACAAGGTGATAACATAAAGAAAACATAGGTACATACTCAATACTTCCTCTACCCTCATTCTTTAGTAATATCCAGTCGTTATCCATTGATATTGTGAAGAGTTCTATTGTCTTTGTTTTCCAAACAAAGATCCTTATAGATCCTGTTTGGAGTCTCTTGTAAGGTATCTATCAAATATGTTGTAATTGTGTCATCTTCCAAAATAATTTTCACCCAGTCGTTATCCATTGATATTGTGAAGAGTTCTATTGTCTTTGTTTCCCAAACAAAGATCCTTATAGATCCTGTTTGGAGTCTCTTGTAAGGTATCTATTAAATATGTTTTTATTGTGTCATCTTCCAAAATAATTTTCTATTGATAAATCATTTTGCATGGTTCGTTACTGTATCAATTGATATTTTATCTAGAATGCTGTTCCCATTTTATGTTATATGGATTTAATGAGAAAATAGTAGTGAATAAAAAATCTAGCAAGCATCTAAACCTGCATGATTGATGTATTACTGTGGTGTTTCAGATTCTATAATGTAGACTAATATTGGTATAGCCTAGTCTTAGGTAAAACATTTCTTAATTGGGGTATTGATAAGAAAGTAATATGAACAAAAATTAAATAATACTCAAGATTCATAATAATAATTACATGAGTCATTCATGATAATAATTATTATATTCATTTATATCCGAGTATCGAATATTATGGATCATCAATCATTGATATTTGTTAAAATGAAATTTTACACGAAATTTTATATTTGGTTTTAAAATGCAATGCATCTACGTTGGAAATTGGTTGAAGTGATAAGCTCGTAGAAATTTATGATTGAATTTTTCTCCAATTCAATTTAATTTATTCACAGCACACAAAAATATAATGAGAAAAGACAATATACAACAAAACAATAACGATAACAGTAACAATGATATTAACACATTAAAAGACAATATTACTAAAATGATCTGTGCTGAAAGAAAGAGGGGGAAAATACCTTGTCAACTATGGTTTCCCATGTAATAGAAATGTTAAAGTAAGAAAATTAAAAGTACCGTAAGAGAAATGTACACACAATAATCATTGATCCATTGAATGAATATCTATTCATTCCTTTCTTTATTATATTCACTTACTTGAAAACGACATCAATGTAGAAACAAGTTGTGAGTAAAATTAAAAAAAGGGTGCTTGGATTTTTTATTTTTCATGTTTATTTCTTGATTATTGATTCATTTATGAAAATGAATAGTATCACATATATTGTTGGCTTCTGATTGAATAGATACTAGAATCGATTTGAAAGTTATTAATGTTAATTTTGACTGTCCCAATAATAAATCATGCCAAATTGTACTTCTTCAAAGAAATTTAAGTTTATAGGCTACTGTATAAGCAAATCCATATGGGCGAATGCCTGTTGTTTTTACCTGCATTGTATCCATTGTCTATGAATAAATGAAATGAAATGAAAAAATCAATAACTTTTCAAATTGGTATTCAACAAGTCATTGAGATTTCAAATTTAAATTCGGATTAGAACTCATTCAGTCATAGTGATAGTCTATAGAGTATAGAATTCAAACTTTTCCTAGAATATAGCAGATAGCTAGATCAGATAGTCTTAATATTAAATAGTCATAATATGTAAATTAATTCATATACCATTTTTATAAATGATAATAATCTTTAGAATAGCAAAAAGTGAAAATTTAACCGTAAGCTATTGTATGATGTGTACAAAATAATTATGCATGTAAATTCTATGTCTTTTTGAAACTGTCCTGTACTTTCTCTATCCTTAGTAGACTATGTATAACTGATGATTGTAAAAAAATATTTTTAATTTTATATGTATTATATTATTGCTCGATGTTTGTACTGTTGAAGTTCCCCTGAAAGTTAATTAAGTAAGATTGTATTGTAAATAGAATAGGATTTTCCATTTGTCAACACATGAACATTGATATTTGCCAGGATGTTGAATGAAAGAAAATACATGCTGTAGGAAATCTTATTATCTGGTTTGAAAATGATTGATGAGTTGTAGATTTGGGAATAATATAGTGAATTATAGAATTTTTTAATAATTAGTAATATTTGAATTATTGATCTATGATGGTGGCAAATAAAGGTTCCAATAAGGGAAGCTAGCATGTGGGACCAGAATTCGTAATTCTATAGAGTATTTAATATCAGGATACCCAAAGTAAGATTTCAAACTCTTTCAACCTCCTCTTAAACAGACCGTTTCAAAATGTTGTCAATGGTTGTCCAAAAACAAACCTTATAAAGTATAAAATGAAGGTTCCAATAAGGGATAATAGCATGTGGGACCAGAATTCGTACTTTTATGAAGTTTTTAATATCAGGATACCCAAAGTATGATTTCAACCTCCTCATAAACAGACCGTATCAAATTTTTGTCAATGGTTATCCAAAAACAAACCTTGTACGTAGAAGAAACATTCTATGGATCAGTTCTTCTTATTCTCAATATTGATCCTTATAGATCCAATAAATTACCGTCCATTTTTTAGAAGAATAACTCTACAGGAATAGGCCATTTTTATATATTACACCTATATAAAAACACAACAACTAAGGTATTTTCGGTGATGCTTTCTTGGTCCATTCCGAGCTGCGATGTATTAATACACCTCATTCTATGTTTTTTCACACGACATACACTCAAAAACATAGACTGCATGTCGTGTGAAAAACATAGAGAAAAGTGTGTTTAACTATTTTCGGCTTCATTCAGTCGTATGGTCCAACGCCAACACCAGCCTTGAAATTCTTTCAAGAAATAAAATAATAATCAGGTCTTAGACCCTCGTCTCCAAAACATAAAATATCAGTTTCAGGCCTAGCCTAAAAATAAAATTATTCAGTTCTTCTTCCAGAGTCACTCACAGTTCTATTGTTAGCTGCTTTAACCAGTCTACGGCTCTGTTTGTGGCTTCATGCAGCTCTCTTAGGTCTCCCTCATAAGAATGGATTGGGCATTCAGCAGTTATGTGGCTCATGGTTTGTGTTTGGCCACACTCATACAAATCTGACAGGAGTAGGCCCCATCTCTTTTGCTCCTGAGCGCATCGCCCTTTTCCTTCCCACACGGATCCGATTGAGAGCACTCCACTCTTTCCTCTGGAGATCAAATCCATGCACTCTTTCGGCTTTAAAGCCATTAAAAAAAATACGATGAAATTATTATTTCTTTATCAATTATTAACAGCTAAAGTATTCCTATTAAAATAATTTATTCGATTTCTACTTCTACATTATATTTTTGTAGTTAATAACGTTGTCATAGAATAGAATATGAGAGTGATGCATTTTATTGCAGACAGTGTTGGCCCCACCCCCTCCAGAGACCCGTCTACCATGCGGGCTGGATGAACTGATCGAGCACCGTTGTCGGCAACTTGGCAAATCGGGCAGCAAGGGAAGCGCCCTGCACCTGGCGCAGTGGATGCGAGGCCAGCTGGGCACCACCGCAGGGGGCCCGAGCGATTGCTCGACTTCGAATGCGCCGACCTCGCCCGATGAGCCCGAAATGGAGGTGTGGTCGACCGAGGAGCTGCGCAGGCGCGAGGAGATGATCCACTCGTCGCCGCGGAACGTCAGTCGGTGCGAGGACTTTGAGATGTCCGATCAGGAGCTGCGCAGCCAGTCGCGGTGCAGTACTTCCGATAGTCAGGTCAGTCCACGTGCCCTAACTTCGCCCTCCTAGAAACTAAACAAAGGCAGCAATACAACACATGTACATGCAACAGGTGGTTTTTCGAAAACAGTTCTTTTGCAACTGGCTCTACTGCCCCCTTGGAGCTTTTTCGAATTATAGTACTTCCAATATAGTTAGGTCCCATGCACATGTGACAGGTTGTTTTCGTGGAGACAGATTTTCGCCTCTGACGGTCCAATGAACCAATGATTTTGAAGATTAAACATTAGAAGGGAAATTTTGTCTTTTGCTGGCCAATAACTGTAGGAGATGCATGATACACATGTTCAAAATCAGCGAGAGGCTTCCAACATAAAATAAACAATATGTTAGAGTGTAAGTAAAGTTCGGTGAAATAATTATTATTTTATATGAATAAATAAATAAATGTTTATTGTCACTAAGCAACATTGGCAATAGACAAAGTCAAAACTAATACTAGGTACCGTAGACATTATACAAGTCAGAAGAATATAAGTTAATCCTAATAGTATATGCATTTATTTGTCTTCTATTTATTATTCGTTTATTCTTTATTGATTCATACAATAAGTAGTCTTAGTCTATACCAAAAAAATGATAGGGGAAGAAAAAATAAGGTAACCTTGTGCTATTCCTCTTCCAAATTAATTTAGATAAGATTACACACAGTCCGAAATAGGTTTAGTCTTGTAGTTGTTCACTTCACCAAATTTTCAGTCCTTAATTATTTTCACAAAGTGGATTTTCAAATTTAGATGTTTCAAAACCAAACATAAAAAAATATTTCACATCATTATCAACGAAATGGGAAATATTCACATATTAATGAAATATTTTTGAAGGTCCAAAAACACAAACTTAATTCTAACATGTCCAATGAGAGGTTGAAAAAATGATCCTCGTATACCAGTCCATTAAAATAGAGTAGGTACTTTGAATAAAATTCAGTAGGCCTACCTAAGAAGGCTAAGTGTTTCCATTTCAAATTTGGAATATATTTGTGACATTTATAGATAGAAATTAATGAGATATTGCAATTATTCAAATGCTAAATTAATTAATTATTATTAAACGAAAATCCAAATCAAATGCTGTAATTCACCCCGAAGACTTCTGCTACTGCAAATATTGACAAATAATTCCCGGGCTGATAAATAATTTTTGAATAGTAGCGCTCATCGAATTTCCATCTAGCTGTTTACCCTGTTGTCAATATTTGCAGTAGCAGAAGTCTTCGGGGTGAATTACAGCATTTAATTTGTATTTTCGTTTAATAATAATTTGTGACATTTGTTTCAGATGACAGTCCGATCCACATCAGCCAACTCGGAGCGGCCACTGACCGTGTGCCGTCAATGCCACAAAACGTGCCTTGTCTCGAACAACAACAACAACACCAGCTCACACCAGACGCCACACCGAAGCGAGCGAAGTGAGCACCATCGCAGACAGAAACACGAGGTGCAACGAGAGTGCAGCACCGACACACAGTCGGAAACGGACGTCAACGCGAATCCGACGTCCAACCGCACATCTGACTCAACGTCCGACTTCATAGACGACCTGTGGGGTCCGATCTCGTTCGTACCCTCAGTAACCAATCTGAACCCCGTTGATCCCTTCAGTCCAGTGCCTGTCCCCCATATATCGGTTCTGCCCCCCTCTCCACCGAGTAATAGAGACATTCGTTCAAATAACAATTTCTGGGAAGACGCTCCTCTCACTGATGCCAAGGATACGACTACTGCTGCTTCCAATATTGTGAGTAAAAAAATCAAATTGAATCTTCATAAAAATGTAATCAAATAAATCTCTAACCGCAAATTGAAATACCATCTGCATTCAGCTGGATCAGATCTTTTGGTAGAGAGTTAGTGGGAAAGATACTCCGAATATTCTTTCCGAAGAATGAACATTGATATGTCCAAAGCTCCGCCAATTTATGTAGATGCATAACAATTTTTATCTATTCTATCTATAGTTATTACAAATTGCTTTTTTCCATATCATATACAGCTCAATAATTATTTTCTTAGTTTATATTTTGTAAATTCATCTATAATTTTGCTGTATTGTAAGCTATTGTATATGAGTGTATAAGCCAGTATATATTGTAATCTACATGAATAAAGTACTCAATCAATCTTTGAATAGTAGACTTGAGATGCGCGTGAACACTAGCATCAGGTGATCAATTTTCATAACGGCAAGGAAAGTTGTGTGAGTGCGCCACACCAGATTTTCAACCATAGATCATTTCCATTCAAGTAAAAATTACCTATGGTCGAAAATAGTTCTTAAAATATTTTCAAGTTTCTAATAAAAGGGTACTATAACGTTTTTATATTGTTTTTATCTGAATCAAGTAGCCTATATAAGCGAAGTGATTTTTGTCAAGTGCTCAATTTATGAAAGGTTGTTTAATACTATTACCATAGATAAACAATAGCGTAAGTAGATATCCCATGGTAAAGGGCGTTTATGTCGCAACTTTTACTGTTATCTCAAGCCAATCAATGTCGATTATTGTCTATTTTCACTGTTTTGACCGGGTAAGAGTGTATGAACGGCACAATATGAGAGACTACCAGCGTCATAAAGCTTCACGGGAAAGAACTACGTGGACTATCGGCTTGAGATAACAGTAAAAGTTGCGACATAAACGTCCTATACCATGGGATATCTATTCATGCTATTGTTTCTCTATGCTATTACTTACAGATTGTGAATAACAAAAGTCCCAGCAAACCAATAAATCGGCAGAACTCGCGAGACGATGAGGCAGAAGACAGCGAGGGGGATGCTGAAGAACCACCCTACAGGTCTCTGTCGCCTTGTGCCCTGAAGAGGTACGGCACTGTCAGCAGTCTGGAGAAGTTGGATGAATCAGATGGCGATGAGACGGGCAAAGAACAGGAAGAGCTTCCATCAGGTACAGTGTACAATCATACAAATTAAATAAATAAAAATTAGAATTCAAAGTAGGTACCCTTTCCTCATCTTAATTCTATTTCTAACAGCATGTTTTTAAAATGAAATGAAAAAATCTTTATTAGACGGAGTTTAGACTTGTAATAGTCTATACAAATTATATAAATAAACATTAGAATTCAAAGTACCTTTTCTTCATCTTAATTTTATTTCTAACAGCATATTTTAAGAATAAAATGAAAAAAAAATCTTTATTAGACGGAGTAGACTTGTAATGTCAAACTATTAAATTGGAATTGCACTTAAAAATGGCATTATAAGACCAAACATGAAATAAAATGTAGAGGTAGATAAAATGTAGAATTCTTTCAAAATATTCTTTCTTCAACTGAATTTTATTTCTAACAGCATATTTTGAAAATAAAATGAAAAAAGTCTTTACTAGGCGGAGTTAGTACGACAAACTTTTCAAGTAAAAGTGCACTTAGACTTGAAAATGGCATTATAATACCAAACATGAAATGAAATGTAGAGGCTACAATGTACATGAAAGTTTAATAAATGTATATGTGATCACCGAGCCTATACGAAACATGAAATAGAATGTAGGCTACAATCTATATAAAAGTTATAATAATCATACAAATTAAATATAGAACATTTGAACTCTTTTTTAGTATTCTTTCTTCAACTTAATTTTATTTCCAACAGCATGTTTTGAAAATAAAATGAAAAAATTCTTTATTAGACGGAGTTTAGACTTGTAATGTCAAACTATTCAATTGGAAGTGCACTTGAAAATGGCATTATAAGACCAAACATGAAATATAATGTAGAGGTTACAATGTTCATAAAAGTCATAATAATCATACAAATTGAATATTAAACATTAAAATTTTTTCTAAGTATTTTTTCTTCAACTTAATTCTACTCCCAGCAGCATATTTTGAGAATAAAATGAAAAAAGTCTTCACTAGAAACGGAGTTAGGATGACAAACTTTTCAATTAAAAGTGCACTATTTAAGACAAAACATGTAATAAAATTTAGAGGTTACAATGTGCATAAAAAGTTATATTAAAAATTAAAATGTTAAAAGTTATATTAATCAGACAAAATTGAACATAAAACATTAGAATTCTTTCAAAGTATTCTTTCTTCAACTTAATTTTATTTCTAACAGCGGATGTTATGGAAATAAAATAAGAAAATCCTTATTATTGAATGAAAAAGACTAAAAAGTTGTCAAAAAACCACAGATTTATTATTGCTACTTAGAAAGACCTGTTTCGGTTATTACACCATTGTCAATCTCTGATAGACTTGAGATAAATCTCTGAAGTTTATTATCAGAGTTTGACAATGGTGTAATAACCGAAGCCGGTCTTTCTAAGTATCAATTGAAAGTTTGACATAAGCTTAATAAGGGATTTTTTGTGTAGTTGAGAAGTTGATATTGTGGTAATTATTCATATTGGATGAAAAAGACTAAGAAATTGTCAAAAACACAGATTTATTGATAGAAAGACCAGTTTCGGTTATTACACCATTGTCAATCTCTGATAAACCTGAGATAAATCTCTGAAGTTTATCAGAGATTGACAATGGTGTAATAACCGAAACCGGTCTTTCTATCAATAAATCTGTGGTTTTTTGACAATTTCTTAGTCTTTTTCATTATATGAAATAATTTAATAATTAATTAATAATTTAATTTAATATAATAATAATTTTTCATTATAATATGAATAATTACCACAATATCAACTTCTCAACTACATAAAAAAAATCCTTATTAAGCTTATGTCAAACTTTTCAATTATAAGTGCACTTGAAAATGACATTATAAAGACCAAACATGTAATAAATAAAATGTAGAGGCTACAATGTTCATAAAAATTTAATAAATGTATAATGTGATCACCATTTAGCCTATTCGAGTATATTTATATGATGGAATAGATTCCAAAATTTACTAGCACTTATGCAATTATGAACTTCAGATACTGTTGCAAGTGAGATGTTGTACACCAAAGAAAATGACATCAATCACGTCGAAACATGTTTGTTATTTCACAATAAATAATAAGTGATATTTTTGACACCATCCCAGTGTTTTCATAAATATTATGAACTGTTGGAATTTTCATACTGAATGTCTGAATCATAATGCACCTATAGTGAGGTCCACTTTATAATGGCAGTGGATAAAGATAGGAAAATAACGTTGCCGATTCTCTGCCTTAATTCATTATATTTTTTACAGTGTCAAAAACATAATTGGCATGGTTGTGGAGCTAGAAATGGATAGTAGAAAATGTTTTGTCTGATGATAGACAAGGATAGTAACACCAAACTTAATTAATACTGTCATTATAACGTGGACCTCACTATATAGTACGAACATATTTTATTAAAATGTATCTATATTATAGTACATATGACAATAATGTATTCTAGGTGTATTGTACTGAACGCAGTTATTGATATAAATAGAAATTGAAATATCAGATTGGGTTACTGTATTTTTCAAAATGGAATAGATTTCCCTAGAATATCTATATTCTGAGAAATCAAATACCTACGTCATTCGATGAAAAATATTTTGGAGCATGTAGTCTATCCTAAAAATTTCATCAATTACTTACTCCAATTCTGGAGTTACTCATCTCAAAAATTTCAACTTTAAGCACTCACATAACTAGAATTGAGAAGATAAAAAATACTTGTCAGATGAAAATTTCATAGAACCAACTTCATAGTAACCGAAAATAAATACTTTCAGAAATTTTAGAAATACGCCCTACGTACATAAAAAAATTTAACAACCGCCAGCCTCTGGACCGACCCTTGCGGGGTGGCCCGCTTCCTGGGCCTTGAGACGGAGGAAGAGTGAAACAACGGGGTCCTGAGTTGCTACTGCAACAACTTTCAGAAATTTCATCAGTAGAAAGTTTTTAAAAGCCCGTTAGTGACTATACAATTGAAAGGATAGATCATCAGCATATTTTGAAAATAAAATGAAAAAGTCCATTTACAAAAGATCATTGCCGTTTACATCGATTTTGAAACTACAGACGTTGACACCGTGATTGGTTCCAGATGTTCAATCAGGGTATGTGACCCAGTCAATCAGGGGATGGACTGTAAAAGCTGGTACGTTTGTTGCCGAGAAAATGTCTTTTTTTGAACGCCTTGGTGAAGACACGAAAGGAGCCTCGTTTTTCGATAGGTAAGCTTCCACAATATATTGGAATACTATAAATAAAACCTGAAGGTACTACTATATAGTTATTATAGGTACTCATAAAAATGTATTTCTTCAGTTAAGTTATATTTATAGATAATGTAGGCCTAGTCTACTGATGTATCTGTTATTGAATTCTACACAATTAATTTCTTATTTTTTATATTTATTTGATATTATTTATGTAATAATAATCTATTGTAGTCATCTTTATTAAATAGCTTTCAACGTGACAAAACCGCTGTTACCTTTTCTACGATACTATGTAAATTACTGGATGCATTCCCCATACGGTAATATTAACAGTGTTTAAAAATATACCTGCAGATGTATTTTTTCTTCTGTGAATAAATATTTATTCCATTTGATTTGATTAAAAGTGTATTGTATTTGCAGGTACGGTATCTGAAAGCAACGTTCACAATATTATCATAGATGCTTGATTGGGAAAACGATATTTGTCCTCCAATATTTTTAAAAACAGTTTAATATAAATATATATAGCAGAAGACACTTTACAGTTTGTAATATAAATTAAAACAGGAGACACGATATAAATAGATTGAAAACACTTAAAAACTTACATTAGAAATGGGGGAAATTTTCGGAGACTGTGTCTCCTTTCTCAACCGAGAAGACTGCCTATATTTTAAGTGTTTTCAATCTATTTATTATATCGTGTCTCCTGTTTTAATTATATATATATATATATATATATATTGTTTATGTTTAATTTGCAGATATCTTCGAGCAATGCCGGAGCACATGAGTGAGGAGTTGGCGGCCACCTCGACGACAGTGGCGGGGGAAGACGAGTGTGAGACCTCGGGAGGGACGTCCGGGGAGGAGGTATGGGGAACTCCAACCAGTGGCGATTCGGAACTCGCTTCTCCAATAGAGGTACCTGTTGTTGGGCTCAGACAATGAATCCTGAAAATTCCAATTGCGATCATTTCATAAATTATACCAATGAACCCAAAAGTTTCCTCCTCTTTCTTGTGTAAATCATATATTATATGTTGTGATATTGATCCAAATCTGGGGAAAATGTGGATATAGGCCTAAACTTCAGGATGACAATAAATCAGACTCTTCAATGTTTATTGTTTTCATTACGAACTTTTTGTTAATCACCTTTGAACACTTAAATTACGACATAGCAGTCTGATTGCTATCATATATAATTGCTATCGAATCAAACTCTATGGTCATAATTCAAGAGTTCAAAAATCAAAGAGTTCATAGGTATATCAATATACTCCACAATAAAATAAGTGCTGTATAAATCTTAAGTATCATGAATTTCAAGCTCTTTTGTACAATTGATAACTTTATTCTTATAAATATTATGTGACTGTATATATAGCCTATGATTCTGTACAAGGAACCACTAAATTTGAATTCAAATTCTTATTTGATTTATTCAATTATGAAATAAATCAAATAAAAAAGCAACCCTACGGTAATTGCTTTATAATCTGTTTATTAATACCATTGTCTCATTCTTCTTTTTATACGGTACGATATGCGTTACCAATATTGTACTTTATTCAAGAATTGGTGAATTCAAATAAATTAATTCATAATTAACGGAATAGCGATGAATCAAATGAAGAATTAGAAGTTATCAAAAAATCAAACCACGTAATATTCTAATCATCCTAATTTGTTGGGCCACACGAATATATTATAAGGGCTGGAGTTTGTTTCCTCTTCTTGCTGATAATATGTTGTGAATGTTAGATTGTGAATACATGAGTGATGCGTAATCAATTATTGGAAATAACTAGAACCCTTGTGAGTTAATATTTGAAATTGAACAAGACTATAGTCTTATCATTATTAAGTAATTCACATCTGACTTGAAAAAATCTGGTGAGGCGCACTCACACAACTTTCCTTACCGTTATGAAAATTGATCACCCGACGCTAGTGTTGCCGCGCATCACAAGTCTTCTATTCAAAGATCTGAGTCAGCTGGTGACACACGAAGTCTGATATCTCTTCATAGTGAATGATCAAATAATAGAATCAACATTTGCCAATAGTTTGCAATTGAACAATCATATTTTCTAGAGTTTCGAGCTTATTCTCAATTTTAGGTGAAGATGTTACTGAACATAAATTGTAGAGATTTTCATGCTGAATCTTCACCACTCGATATTTTTTGTTTAAAATGTATCTGAAGCCTGATAATTGGGAACCTAAAATCAAAGTTTGCATAGATAGGGCGGAGCTCTTAAAATTTTTACAGATTTGGGACTTGTGGCAGTTGATAGAGCGTATCAATAACTATATTCTGGGTATGAATTTGATCAAAATCGTTGGAGCCATTCTCGAGAAAATCGCGGAAACCCCTGTTTTTGACAACATTTTCGCCATCTTGAATTGCATTTGATCGAAATTGTTCGTGTCGGATCCTTATAGTGTAAGGACCTTAAGTTTCAAATTTCAAGTCATTCCATTAATTGCAAGATGAGATATCGTGTACACAGACGCACATACACTCATACAAACACACACACATATACAGACCAATACCCAAAAACCACTTTTTTGGACTCAGGGGACCTTGAAACGTATATAAATTTAGAAATTGGGGTACCGGTACTTACCTTAATTTTTTTCGGAAAGCAATGCTTTCCTTACCTATGGTAATAGGGCAAGGAAAGTAAAATTACTTTATTACATGAATAATGTCGAAACTAGTCGTGTTTAATTAAAAAAATTTACAAGGTTTCTAGTTATTCTCTGCTTCAATTGAACATTCAAGTTCCATCAAATATTGTTCATCCACAGATCCATACAATCAAATTCAATTGTTGTAACACATTCTTTCAATGATATTCAACGATTAATATACCTGTTTTTTCATTCCCAATCAGTCTATAACTACGGGATGTATTCATATCATTGATAAATAAATAAAAAATGAATAGTCATTATTTAGAATTAAAACCACTTTTGAAGTGGAAATAATTACTTTTTAGCATTGACGACGTTTCGACCTGTTGAAATGCAATTAACAAAATAAAAATCTGATGTACTCAAGCAGAGGTTCATTACAAAAAAAAAAAAATAATAAGAACAGCCTCATGAATACACTAAGCTAAATATCTTTTCAGAAAATGGTCTGCATGGGCAAATACCTGTGCGCAAACCAGAGTTGAATACTCAGATTTTTATAGAGAGTAAAGCTGCGTTCAAACCAAAGTTATCAACAAAATGTTGATAACTTAATCCTTATAGATTCTATTCGATTGAACATAACTTATCATACACATGATGAACATATGTGTTTGTCAAGTTCCGTTCAATCTAATAAAATCTAAAAGGATCAAGTTATTAAATTTTGTTAATAACTTTGGTGTAAAACCAGCTTCAAGAAACATTAACTTTGATGCATTCAGAAGCTTATTGACTATTATTACAACATCAGTGAATTATTGGGCAGCTCAAAAATAAGATGAAGATGACCAACAACAGGTCAAAACTTGGCCACTGCTAATAGTATATTACGCTACAAGCACAGAAAGTTAGTGTTTACGGTATGAGGATAGTTTCCCTCATATGTTATCCGAATACCGTAAACACCTTTCTGAGAGAGTCGCGTACGATATTTTTCGCCTGGCTTGGAATGTCTATTCGAAAATCCGATACATCAGCTCCCAATGCTAAAGACCATTTCTCTTTCACCTTTCTTAGTTCCATGTTAGCGGCCAGAAAGGGTACTCTCTACGGCCTTAGCCGGAAAGAACCCTGTTTCTTACGTCAGACGAGAGTCGTCTGCAAACAATGTCTCCCAGATCTATTACGTAGGGACTGGAAAACAGCTGCTTTCTGTGCAGTGTGGCGAAGAAAGTGTTTCCACTTCAAAAGTGCTTTTGATGCAAAGTTTCAATTGTTATCAAATCTAGTGAATTTAGTGGAAGAGAATGGATTCAAAACACTGCAATATTTGGCATATCCAAAATTGTATATATTCTGTAATTTTGTAGATTCAAAGCCCGGATAGCGCCATAGGCACGGCACAAGACGACGCTCGCGAACAGCTGATGATGGAGGAGTTGCTGGGCAGTGTGGTGTCCTCCATCATGGCGCCTGGCTCCTGCCTGCCACGAGCATTCCCCCAGAGGAGGCGACTCGAGCCTCTGCCCGAGGATGAGGAGAACTCCTCGGAGAGCACCTCGCCGGACGTCAGTGAATGCACCAGGAGTCACAGTACTGATCAGGTAGAGTTTAAACTTAGGAACCTTCGCAGTTTATTTCAACCTCATTTCATATCACAATATGAATTGATGGTATTAGGGCCCTATAGAGTTTGAACTCTATGTCATGTAGCAACCTTTACAGTATACTCCTAAGATTCAATTCAATTCAATTTATTTCCATCAAAAAAAAAAAAAAAACATCAATAAGACATTTACATCTCAATTCAATAACAAATATTTTCAGGAAATAAATATTCCCCCACATAGACTATTGGTCCGTGTGTGGGGGAAGAATTCCTATCTATAATAACTGTAAAATGAAAAATTCTGCAGAATTCTACCTTAATATTATTCTCACTTAACTATTACAATATTGGAAATATGTTATATAAAGAAAAATAAATATAAATTATTAATAATTTTTTTTAATAAACAGAGCATGTTGTCGTGGGTTTATTTTATTAAAGACTTAGTATTATGTTGGAGTACCTATCTCCTAAAGTTTTCAAATTACTTATTATTTCTTTTATTAAAGACTTAGTATTATGTTGGAGTACCTATCTCCTAAAGTTTTTAAATTACTTATTATAATGTTCAGAGTGCTGCATCACAGTACCAGAGTTAACAGAGTTTGAATCAGAATCTACATATAGGGCGAGTTTATGAGGGCTTCTGATGCCTCCCGACCAATACCATTTGATATCACGATAAAAAGTTGAGAATTGATGGTATTAGAACCCTATAAAGTTTAAGGCTGGACAAAGGCTAAAAATAAACTTTCTACTGGTGATATTTTTCAAAGTTTTCCGATTTGTATATCATCAAGCTATCAATTAAAAAAGTTTTCTCAGGAAAACATTTTTTTCCGATCATTACTTTTTGAGATATGAGCGCCTAAAGTTTAAATTTTCGGGACAGAACATTTTAAATTCGGTAAGAGATAAATCTATGAGATTTAGAGGATTGATTCTTCATGGTATTGTTGATCTAGTAAAACAGACATTTTCTGAGAATACCAATTTTTGATGAAGTTATCCAATTTACTAATAATGACCAAAAATAACTTTTTGTTGAGTTATTTTTGGTAAATTGAATAACTTCATTTAAAATTGATATTTTCAGAATTTTTTTGTTTTAATAGATCAACAATACCATGAAGAATCAATCCTCCAAATCTCATGGATTTATCTCTAACCGAATTTGAAATGTTCTGTCCCAAAAATTTAAACTTCAGGCGCTCATATCTCGAAAAGTAATGATCAGAAAAAAATGTTTTCCTGAGAAAACTTTTTTAATTGATAGCTTGATGATATACAAATCGGAAAACTTTGGAAAATATCATCAATAGAACGTTTTTTTTTAGCCTTTGCACAGCCTTAAACTACTCACTTCTGAACCTTGGCAGTATACTCCTCAGATTCATCCCATATCACAATAGGTGCAGATGGTATTAGGACTGACCCTATAAAGTTTAAAATTCACACAAGTTGACCTTGACAGTACATATTTCATGATAGGCTATCCATTCTATATCACAGCAAAAACTGATTGTATTAAGGCCCTATTACACAGTCATTATATTTCTATAAAAAATATTTGATTCATTATTCTCTATGTTCACTGAGTACTGATCAGGTATAGTTTAAACTTATTACATGGGAACCTTCACCTCCTGAGATTCATTCAAAATAAGAATCACTAATGGTATAAGGATCCTAAATATACACAGTCATCATATTTCTATAACCAATAAAATATTATTAGGGCTACTTAAATTGTTTAATTATTATAGGAATAACTAGTACTCCTTTTAATTTTTTTACATGAACACTACCTACTAGTTTCAACATTCATCACATTTTCAAGTTTCCTTTTTCCTATAAAACGATTTGATTTATTAGTCTCTACGCTTTTGTTGACTTAGGGTTTATCATCATTATCAAGGCAAGGTCTTGATTTTATTCGATCACATTACAATATTGGAATGAAAAAACAGGTAACCAGCCCAAAATTTCTTCTTTTCCTGAATTTGGTTCATAATAATAAATATGATCAAGTAATATATTTAGATAGAATAACACATAACATTTTTAAAAAAAGAGTGAAATCCTTAAGGTGTGTGTCTTTTTCGAACACTCTGTAGACTGCAGTCCTACTAACCACATACTATTGGTACGGTACAGTCTATTCTTGTTGACAACCTGATTCTGGACTCGATCAAATGAATGGTAATCATTTTTTGAATACTCACCACCTCCTCATTCATACATGAATTTGTGCTGAATCTGTTTTATTTAGTACAGTAGAACTTCAATTTAGATACCGTGGTTAGATTATTCTACAACATTATTATAAGTTGAGTGATTGATTTCCAATATGTAGCAGAAAATAAAACCATTGTAGTAATGCAAAACCCAGACTCAATTTATAGATTTGTGCCACAAGCTATGAAGTAGCCTAGCGGTTGCGACATTCTGTTATGAGGCATATCGTGGGCGTACAAGGAAAATACACTAAGTCCAAATTTTAGTGAAATTGAGATTTTTGTGCCACTAACTCCAAGTCGTTTTTAACAGTGACTAGAAAAACACATCAAGTCCAGTATTTAGCCCACATTTTCTTAATATCAACTTTTAATATTCACTAACTCCACATATTATGTTATAAAGTAGAAGTAGCGACACTTGCAGCAAGGAAAATATTATGTTGAACCCTTTTCCTAAAAATCACCTGTCATCTTGTTCAATCGAGAAGAAACCCATTACGTATCAAGTTAAGGAATCACAGTTAAAGAAGAAGCTTACTTTGCTCTATTATAGCACGATAACGATCACGATCGATTGAGTAAACGTCAACCTGATGTTCTCAGGGAAAACTACCACGTCTGGCGTTAAAACTAGATGTTTTCACAGCGTCTGACATCATTTTTTACGATAATTTTTGAGAAAAAATTGCTAAGTTGTGATGTGTGTTGGGCCCTGTTGGCAGGCGCTGACATTTTCGTCTAGTCGCAGTTCTACCGTGTGTTACACCAAGAGTGAGAAGGAACGAATTAAAGTGATATGCAAGGTTTTTGATCTGCAGGGAACAAATCGTATCACATTCCAGCACACTTAGCTCTGTGAACCCAAGGTATCAACATTTTCTCCTACATCCGGTTCTATTAATTTATAGTTTGGTGTCTTTTTTCCAACAGTTTTTCAAAGTCAAAATTTAATTTTTTCAGTCTGATCAAACAATTTTTAGTTGGCTTCTTCGTTTGAACTAACTTTCGGGGGGATTTACTCTATATAGTAATTGTCCTAACTCTCAAAATCTTTCAGTATTCCAAAAAGTTTTGTATAATCGAAAGATTTCAATTAGCTTTTATGTTAGTGAATGTTTAAATGTAAAATATGAGAAACAATATTTATATCACTCCACAAATGTTTAGTCTGGTAAACAACTTTTTAGTTAGTTTCTTCGTGTGAATTATCTACATAACTTTCTGGGGGATTGTGCTCTTGAAATTGTCCTCACTCTCGAAATCTTCTAGTATTCCATGTTTTATATCGAAAATTTTTCAATTAGCTTCTCCGTGAGTTAATACCTTTCGGGGGAGATAGGAGACAGTGCTCTAGTAATAACTGTCCCGTCTCTTTATCTCAAAAAAATGATGCTGTAATTTGTATAATAATTATTAGAATTCCGAGCACCATAAAACTAAAATTCAAGTGACTCTACCACAGTTGAAAGTACTCTATAATACTAGGTACCAATTTCAGATATCATGCAGAATCTATGGTACCTTTCCAATGCATGTCAAAATATTGAATTTCAGAATATTTTACAGATAGTATTTTCTACTTCTATCTCCCTTGAAATATTTTTTATAATGGAGGTTAATTGGAGTGAGAAGAGCTGAATAACCGTTCAATAAAGTGATGAGAATTCGTTCGTTCAATAATTCAACCCAAAATGCATGCTCCTATTCTTGTAAAATATCTAAAACCTGCCAACAGAGTTCAATATGCCTATTATGAGATTTTTAATAGAAATGTTATTATAAAGTAGCTATCATCATCACAATCATTATAATCATCATCCATGCTCACTCATTTATAGGATTATATTCAATATTTGAATACATGATATCAATTACTTAGTGATGACTTCATTATAATATACATAGCCTACATATTATATATTTAAATGTATCAAACACCGTTGATGTAATAATCAGTTCTTCATGAATTGAAACTAATTATCTTCATCATCATAATCATTCTAAATTCAATTATCCTTACATTCATCACTTTTACATGCCAGTCTGAAGCAGGATATTTTTATATAAATTTAATGAATGATTGATTGATAAATTCACTTAATTTGCAGGGAAATCGTTCAGACAGTTGTGTGATTAGGATGAGGACCACTTCAAATACTAAAAATGGTTTTTTCAACAAACTTCGTCTCCGTAGAAGTCATTCTGCTGATTCCAGACATTCTAAAAGCAATAGAATGTGAGTAGAAAACACTTTTTCTGTCACCGGTACATAATATTTTTAGAAAAGTATCACAGCATTTCATAAATAAATTGGAATAGTTTAATTCATAGACTAATAAAGGAAGAGTAGTACATAATTATGTACACTGAACTGAATACACGGACTCAAATAATAATTTATGCTCAGTTTTTGAACTATTATGACGACACTACAGACTAATATTAGACTGTAGACTGACTAATTTTAGACTGACGATACTACAGTCTAATATAAGACTGACGACACTACATTCTAATAAACTAATAGTCTAATATTAGACTGACGACACTACATTCTAATAAACTAATAGTCTAATATGAGACTGTAGTGTCGTCATAACAGTTCAAAAGCGGATTATTAACTCGCACTTCATCATGGATAGCACAATATATAAGAAATTATTTGCTATTTATTAAAGATTTCAAATCAACACACTTTCGTTCGAGTCTGTCTATCTGTGAAGTAAGAATTTTGTAAATCAATTTTCGACCACTTTGACCGACTAGCTTTACAGATTAAAAAATTCCAGGATAGGTCAGAACCCAATGACAACACATTATTTCATAATTTTCATCATAATCAAACCTAATTTTTATTTGATTTAAGGGTGTGATCACATTGAATGCATGTAACCTAGCTACATTTGGACTGTTGTATAAATTGGAATAATAATTGGAACCGTTTTGGCCGTTTTGGGTGGTACTTTCCTGTAAGTTGTGTAATTCTGAATGATTAAATAAATAAATGCGCAAGTGCACGTCAGATCATGCATGAGCCGAATAACAAAATCTGGAAATTGCCATTGAAACACGTTGTGACTTGCATGTAGCTGATACCTTTGACTATGGACAGAATTCTGTCAATAGTCAAAGTTGATACTGAACACAACCAGCAAGTGCACACGTTCAGTGTGAATGTTCCTATTGCTCATCCCAATTTTTTTCTCTTCTGCGCGTTTGGTCATGCATAACCAAGCGTCCACTTGTACAAGTACACATGTAATGTGCTAAAACCCTGATTAAAACTCCCATGAATAAACTAATTGTATTGATGCATAATAATAATAAAATCGAGTGACTTGGCTGGCTCAGGTCTGGTGTCAGAGTTATCAGGGCGCAACTGATCAATTTCAGGGCCTCTGACATGACCTAACGACTGCTTTTCAGGCAGCTGGGACCGACAGCTTAACGTGTCCATCCGAAACACGGAAGTGGCCCGAGATAAATATCTATTTATTGATGAATAAATGGAAGTTTATAAATAAAAATAAAAATCTAAGTAACCACATGGGTATCAATGGGATAATGGCATATTATATAGCCGAAACATGTCGTTCTTCTTCTTGAATGAAAAAGAATAAGAAATTGTCAAAAAACCACTGATTTATTGATAATAAGAAAGACCGGTTTCGGTTATTACACCATTGTCAATCTCTGATAAACTGAATTTCTTATTATCTTATTATCAATATACTTTCTTATTATCAATAAATCAGTGATTTTTTGACAAATTCTTAGTCTTTTTCATTCAATATGAATAATTACCACAATATCAACTTCTCAACTACACAAAAAGTTCTTCTTCTTCTTCTTTTCCTTCTTCTTCTGATCATAACTAAATAAATTTAAAAAGGGTACGGTACTTGGATTTTTATTTTTATTTATATTCAGAAATAGCCCTAAAGAAAAAAATACAAATGAAAGTTTGTATAATTCTTGTTTCAGACTGAAATTCCTTCGCACCACGAAGAGCGAAGAACATACCAGCTGTTCAAGCTCCAGCAACCGACTGATGAGACTGTTCAGTCGTGACTCCATTGATGACATCCCCACCACGATGCCCATCAATGCCCAACCCACCCAAAACAATAGTGCCAACTCATCAACTGCTAGTGCCAGTGCTGCCAACTCGTCCAACCAAAACCAACGACAACCACATGTAATTTCAATTTAATAGGATAATACAACAATTTATCTGCCTTCAAATTGATGGCAACATCCTCAACAGACAATAATTTAAAAATTTGACCGAGTCATTGTCAATATTATAACCGTTCCATAATTGAATAGAAACACACATATGATGCCAAATTCTACACAGTTTTATTCGGTACACGACCTTGGTTTCGTTTCTTTGACTGAAAATGTGACCGGTCAACTTAAAATGTGACCGGTGTGGTCACGATACCATGGTCTTGTACCGGAAAAAACTGTGTAGAATTTGAAAACATATGTGTGTTTTTATTCAATTAGACAATAATTTATTAATCATCTATATAAACTGGAACGTATGCACCTGAACGTTAGTGATTATTGACTGATGAGATTTGGTTGATATAGCCTACACTATAGAGAGCATAATAAACCATAGAGCATCAATTTGTTCTATTATAGGGCTACCATTCAAAACTAGTCACTACTCCACTAACACTCATAGGTCAAAAATTAAGACAGTCATTCTATTCTATTTTATTCCATTCTACCACTGTTGATATGAAAATAACATGGAGGATTGAATTAGCCTTTTTATACTTTACTAGCCGTCAGGCTCGCTTCGCTCGCCATATCCGTCTAGCCAGGGGGCCCCCTGGACCCCCGACTGGATCGTCCAAAAATGAGATCAGCGGGCTCGATTCACTCGCCTGCGTTTTTCATTTGAGCATGCTTCATTCCATCAGAAAGTCAAAGTACTGAGAAAACGCAGAAAAGCTGAGAAAACCGTTGGAAAAACGCTTACTTTGAGCGTATCTTTGATGAAATATTAAAGTCACCGCATTACAAAATGTTTAGACCCTATCTAAACCTCTGTCCCAAATTTGAAAATTTTCTGTCTATTACTTGATGAAATAACTGAGAAAACGCAAAAACCGCTAATTTTGGGTGTATCTTTGGCGTTATTTCAAATTATTCCTTCCAACACAACATTAATACACCCCAGCTGAGCTTCTGTAGTAAATTTGAACATTTTATGTTCATTTGTTCTCGATAAAGCTGAGAAAACGCAAAAAAAAACGCTGGAAAAACGCAGATTTTGGGCGTATTTTTGAAGTTATTTCAAATTCCTTCTAACACAACATTATTACACCCTAGCTTAGCTTCTGTACTAAATTTGAACATTTTCTGTTCATTTGTTCTCGATGAAGCTGGGAAAACGCTAAAAAACGCTGGAAAAACGCAGATTTTGGGCATATCTTTGGAATTTTTTTCAAATCCGTTCTCAGTGCGCCTCTAAAGGGCTAACTGAACATACCTATTGAATTTGAAAGTTTTTGGTCCGGTAGATTTCTAGTTCTGCGAGTGAGTGAGTCAGTTAGTCAGCCAGTCAGTGAGTGAGTGCCATTTAGCTTTTATATATATAGATTAATTAACATGACATGTTGTAGCTCACCAGAGTCATAAGTTATTATAAAAAACCCGTGTTTTTCGGATGGACATGTCAAACCGTCGGTCCCGGCTGCCTGAAAAGCAGTCGTTAGGTTATGTCAGAGGCCCAGAAATTGATCAGTTGCTCCTTAAGACACCAGACCTGAGCTAGCCAGGTGACTGGATATTATTATTTTTATCAAATACCTAATTGAGAAGCGAATTGATATAATATTATTATTATTGTTCCATATTGAAAGCTTGGAATGCATATGGAATGCTCGACTTCTCAAAAAAATAAATAAACACTCTGACTTCTATACTCCGTTCAAATTAACTTCGGACTTGGGATGGACATGCGCAGCAGAGAAGGCATACAGCGGCAGGGATACAACGGAAATTTTTAATTTCCAGAGAGTATTAAAGCGCTCATGTTAAACTTAGGAAGTTTCCTCTCTGCAATCACAGACTCGACTGACTCTATTCGACAAATTGACAACTACGCTTCCACCTATGACTCAATCCATCACTGCAATTGGCTGATCTCCCTCCATTTTCCTGCGCCGCAAATTCCTCTAAGTCTGAAGAAGATTTGCACGGAGTATAAGGGACATGACACAACTAGTATAAGGGAATATTATTGACACAACTACCAGATTTGAAAACAGTTATGGGCTGTTCTAATGAAGTTTTCTCATATTTCAGGATAAATCCATGGAAAGAAGGTTCTGGAAACAGTTACGGCGAAGACGCAATTCAGGATCAAAGTCATCAATATCAGCTAATTAGTGTCAAAATGTGGATTCAGTGAGAATTGGAGATTAAAAAGACTTCATTGAACAATTCAATATCAACCAGAATGTGTTTCAACCACATAAATAGATGATATGGTTTATTTTTATAGAATTTACCAAGAGGTTCAATTAGTAAACATTATAATCTGAGACAGTAGTTTATGGAGAAATAATTAATTATCTGATTCAATATTTAATTCCTAATTACTGCTCATATATGTAAAAATAAATTTGAATGCTTCCACCTATCAAGTTTTTTTGATACATATTTTTGAATAGATTTAGCTACAGTGCATTCAATAATCAACCAAACGATTCTATTCAGAGCGAATCCTACATTTCCGATGAAAAAAGGTTACTACAAAACAGTTTAGTTTCCATCGGTTTACATGTACGAATGTACGATTGGAGCGATATTACGATTGGAGTGATGAATTAACTGCATTTTATTACTATTTAGTGTATGTACTAATTGTATTAAAAAACTTCACTTTTGTGAGTAACAGTGATTGTAAGTTATTTTAAGAATTGATCAACTTTACTAACTCATCTGAAGCATACATTTCTGACGTATAATAAATTATACAAGTTCTTTCCTAAGAAATAAATTTGTCGTAGCCTATTCGAAAGGATATGATGATTAGAATAACTGGATAAAAATAATATTTTAGAAATCGATAGAGAGATGTGATGAAGTAACCTAAAATTCGCAATAATAAAAATTGTTCATATTTGCTAAACCATGAAAAGTGCTGTTATTAGAATAATGCAAATTCAGTATTTCATTAAGTTAGTTGTTTCTTGCATGCACTCAAATAATAATACAAAGATAACTTTTAAAAATATTGATAGATTAATTTATTGACGACTAGATTTAGATCAAAAACTATGATAATAATTATTGTTGAATACTTTATAATAATCACTTTAAGCATCTCAGTTAGCTAGATGATATCAACAAATTTGGAAATAATCAGTAAGCATTTGCTTATTAGTAAGTTGTTCAGATAGAAAGAAGAATGTGCAAATGATGATGATAATGAACTACTTGCCTCTGAAAAAAACGAAATATCGTTCTCCATTAGAGGCCTATCATTCCGTAGGATTTTCGGAGTAAGAGGTTCAAATTTGTTTAATCGGATAAGAAGTAATATATTGAGTTTGAACGTGATCAAATCCCCATACCTTGAAAGATATTTTTTGGCAGAGTCTTGTTCAAAACACTAAATTTGTATTCGACTGATTTATACATCTAGTTTGCCATGACAGTATTAATTTCCCAGGAGATTGCATTTTTTATATATTGTTTCAAATATTTTAAAGCCTGATCCCAGTCCCTCATCTAAATATTTTCAATGGAATCATTTTGTTTTATCATTCAAAAAATATCTTAATTAATAATTTTCTAATTTAGACACTTGATAATAGCATAATTGGCCAAAACCGGTCGTGTTTTCAAACCAGTTTTTTGGACTCAGAGGACCTTTAAACGTATAGAAATTTAGAAATTGGGGTACCTTAATTTTTTTCGGAAAGCAATACTTTCCTTACCTATGGTAATAGGGCAAGGAAAGTAAAAGAAAAAATAAAAAGGGTTCTGATAATTCTATGGAAAAAAATATTTTCTAGATTTGAGGATTGAAAATATTTTACAAAATTTTGAGTGAAATGCTTACTGATCATTTTGTACTCATGACCTAAAATTTTGAGGATTGTTGCACTACTCAAATATATTCAAAGATTAAGTAGATAGGTTTATGAAATTGAAACTCAATTCACAGATTCCTGAAGAATCAGGACCTATTTCTTAATGAAGAATATTTTATATTATTGGTATCGATAGGCCTACTTTTATATATTAGCACTTGATAATTTATTTTGTCTACATTGTTGATGAGAATTAATATTGAAATTTGTACTTTTTGTGACTTTTATCGATAACGGAGGGTTACAACTCTTCAAGCGGACTATGAAACTATAATTATTATGGTAAGATAATGTTTGTAGCTTCTACTTGTCTTGGGACAAGAAAAGTTCCAAGAGTCTTGAGCATTTTAAATTATCTACGAATTTAACAAATTATAATTATAATATTGGAAAATTGAAACTGAAACTTGAAAATATGAATATTTTTAGGCCTTTAAAAAGATCTGGTCGTGATAATGTGATTGTTGAAATAGAATTCGTTTACATCATGAACAAGATAGTTTTTTTATTTATCAAACCTCATCTTTGATTATTGGTGGGATAAAATTGAATTGGTTTTCAGGGATTGCAAAACATTTTTATGTAATCCATAAATTAAATGGATTCAGTTACCGAATTATCTAGTGGTTAGAACTATCCAATTGATTAGGATAACTAGCTAAATGAGTTCAGATACTGTTTTTCGGTGAGATATAGTGATATTTTATCCATACTAAAACATCAAAATATTGTCTTAATATGTATAATAATATTGTGGATACTACAATTGAGACTGTTCGGTACACTTTTTTTATTATTTAAATTGGATAATCTTTTTCAATATAATTGTTAAGATCATTATAAGAGTGAGATAAAGTGGCAACTGAAATTTCCAAGTGGTCTAATAAGCGAGTTATGGGT
The DNA here is from genome assembly GCF_014356525.2 of Nilaparvata lugens. Lineage (NCBI taxonomy): Eukaryota > Metazoa > Arthropoda > Insecta > Hemiptera > Delphacidae > Nilaparvata > Nilaparvata lugens. The sequence goes on along the minus strand of NC_052510.1, from coordinate 59,437,617 downwards.
TGTTGAAGTGTTAACTTTCCAGATTTCGTTTTCTTTCCAGATCATAAACGGTTTCGACTATATTATTAGAACTTCTCTTACTAAAAACTCTCCAAACTAAAACATTTTATTCCCCATATCGTTCATAAATAAAAAAGTAGCATTTTTGTTAATTCGATAACCTGTTTATTTTGGCATGAATCGCGAAAAACCGCATATTAGAACAAAGTCAATGATATACTGAATGTATTAAAAAACCTGCAATGGAAATTTCGAAACCGTTTATGATCTGAAAAGAAAACTGAGTTTAGCACTTCAACATCCCATAACTCGCTTATTAAACCACTTGAAAATTTCAGTTGCCACTTTTTCTCACTCTTATAATGAATGATCTTAACAATTATATTGAAAAAGATTATCCAATTTAAATAAAAATAAAAAGGTGTACTGAGCAGCCTTAATTCATGATATATCAAGAATTCCAGTGTTTCATTATAGCTAGAAGAGGTTGATTCTCATTCAACTATGTAGCATCCACTACAATTTCACCAACTAAAAAATTGATGATAAGATTCAAATTATTCCTAATTTATGATTGAATTTGAAATGTCAGGTATTTTGAAACAGAATAAATGTTATCAAGTAGATTACCCTTTAGACGAGTACTTGAAACTCTTATTGTGCTTCGATAATTTCAGTAACCCTTTAGAAGAAAGTGAGTATAAATTAATTGAATAAAAACAAACATATTTTGTCAAATTCTATACATTTTTATTCGGTACACGACCATGGTTTCGTGACCACACCGGTCACATTTTCAAGTTGACTGGAAACTGAAAGTTGACTGGAAACTGAAGTTGACTGTAGTACCACACCGGTCACATTTTAAAGTTGACTGGAAACTGAAGTTGACTACAGTCAACTTCAGTTTCCAGTCAACTTTCTGTTTTCAGTCAACTTTAGTTTCCAGTCAACTTGAAAATGTGACCGGTGTGGTACTACAGTCAACTTCAGTTTCCAGTCAACTTTCAGTTTCCAGTCAACTTGAAAATGTGACCGGTGTGGTACTACAGTCAACTTCAGTTTCCAGTCAACTTTCAGTTTCCAGTTAACTTGAAAATGTGACCGGTGTGGTACTACAGTCAACTTCAGTTTCCAGTCAACTTCAGTTCCAGTTAACTTGAAAATGTGACCGGTGTGGTACTACAGTCAACTTCAGTTTCCAGTCAACTTTTAGTTTCCAGTCAACTTGAAAATGTGACCGGTGTGGTACTACAGTCAACTTCAGTTTCCAGTCAACTTTCAGTTTCCAGTCAACTTGAAAATGTGACCGGTGTGGTCACGAAACCATGGTCGTGTACCGAATAAAAATGTATAGAATTTGACAACATATGTGTGTTTTTATTCAATTATGGAACGGTTCTACAATATTGACAATGACTCAGTCGAGTATAAATTAATAATTTGTAGCTTTCCTCAATTTTCCAACATTTTTTGTCAGCTAAAAAATGTGGGTGTTGTGAAGATAAAATAATAATTGGTTTATTGAGGACTTGTAGGTAACCCGTGCTTCGCAAGGGTGTAATTAAAAACTTGACAAAGTGAAAACTTGAACTTGTAAAATCTTGAAGAATTTAAAATAGGCCTATAACCATCCTCGGTTAATTGAGACTCTACAACCAAAATTTCAACATAATCAGTTCAGACGTGATGATGCGTCATTCGTGAATTTCCAATCCCGTACTTGTATAAGCCAATTCTTTCCTTTATTATGATATGAATATTGGATGTTGATGAATATTTCAATGTTAACATGGAGTCTATCTAGATTTTTAGGTAATTGCTATTGTGGTATGATCTCTAATATAGTTTGTAATATTGACGTGGCCGATACAAATTGTCACGTGTTTGATGTGTTTTGTCTGTTTTTTGTCTGTGTTTTTTGTTTTTTAAATTGATGTGTTTGTCTGTGGCAATAAATTGATTTGATTGATTGAATATAGATGAAGAACAGACAGGGCTACGTTACAAATGAAATCAATCAAAGTTCGTATTAACATTCACCAAAAATGCTTTTATTGTGTACAATGTTAGATTCAATGTGTGTACCTTATTGTGGCACGAATGCTTTTTCTACCCTGAAACCTATTTTCAAAAAATCGTATTTGATGGTTTCATCCAATAAAATAATCCATGATATAATAAAGGAAAAAATTGGCTCATACACGTACGGGATAGGAGATTCACGAATGAATCACATCTGAACTACTGGACTGATTAATTTGAAATTCTCCATATAGATTCTCAATATACCGAGGATGGTTATAAGCCTATTCTCAATTCTAAAATATTTCAGTAGGTCAAG